>NC_134577.1:29927500-30217500 GCF_050947875.1 Dermacentor variabilis
CAACGTTTTAGGTTTGTACAAAAGTTACTTTCCTTTTTAAGCTTTTCAAAAGCAATGTACAGGCTCGTGAAACTTGTCTATAATGTTTTCCCTTCTTTGAAGTGGTTTAAGTTCTTTGCAGTGTTCATTGTGATTGTGCAATATGTTTAGCTACAGTGCGTAGCCCAGCAAACCTCTCTCAAGCTGTACAGTGGAGCACCCATGGGTTTCGAAGCAAAAGCTTGCATTCTTGCAGGTGAATGTCCTGCCTTTATGTGAACTTGGAAAGCGTCATGATGGTTAGAGTGTGGCATCGTTAAGTTGGAAGACTTCTCTGTGGGTTTCTAAGGGTTAACCTCGCACCATAGAGTTTTAATGCAAACATTAGTAGAGGTTTTCTGGCATTGCAGTTATTCACTCACCTGGCGTGGGTGAGAGGGTGACTCGGGTCAATTTTATAGGATTGATTCTTAACTAGAGCACTGCACGGCCCATTTTATGAAGCTCGAACCCAGCCCGGGCCCGTGATACCAAGACTGGGCGTACATGACCGAGCTCAGCCTGGGCCCAGACGGACCCTGGCCCCCTGTTACTAAGCCAGTGGCCGAGTGTTCATTTTGGCCAGGGCCCGTGTGTGCATGACCAGGCCCGGCCTATAAGTAAAAAAATATCTTTCTTTACTTACAGATTTGGACCAATGAGGTCATTTAGCATGCAGATATATATATATATGTATGTATGTATATATATATATAACGACAGAAAGCTGAGATAGCTGGTAAGGATTCGTTATGCAAAAAAGGTGAGGCGTGCAGACATGACACAAGAGAAGTGAATAATGAATTTGCATAATGAATCCTTACCAACTAGCTGCGTTTGTGTTGTCCACTTCTCTTCTCTTGTGTCCTGTCTGCACGCCTCACCTTTTTTGCATGATTATACATCTATGTGTGTGTGTGGATATTATACACACAAACAGGCACATTCATGGGCATACAGCACAAAATAAATGCACAAGTAGAAAGAGACACCTCTTGCATTAGTACTACAATAATAAGTATAAAGAGCTGTAATTGTGCAATAATAGCAAAGGCAGTAACAGCAGGGAAACAGTCTGAAGAGCGGTATTTTGTATAATTTATTTTTCATTATGCGCGGTTCTTGCGGGAAAGAAAAAAAATTTGAACGTCATCTGTTTTTCTATTTTCTTTGCTAAGGTATACCAAGAGCTCTTTGCACGTATCGCTCAGCTTGGCACAGAATGCCTTGTACCATGCCCTGCATAATGTTCGCGTGTGCTCGAGGCACTGCTTAGACCCTTTAATGAGCGGGCCCGCACGTAAAATCCCATAATTTAATTTTTTTTTAAACTTAATGAGTGGGCCTGAGTCCAGCCTGGGCCAGACATGCGGCTTCAAGCCTGGCCTGAGCCCGCCAAAATACACTTTGAACGGCCCGGCCCGGGCTTTCGGGTCAGCCCGGGTTCATGCAGTGCTCTACTCCCGACTGGAACAGCTGCGTTTCAATGAAGATCGAATGTGCAAATGCTTAGCGTACTTAGGCGTTTGTGCTTTTTAAAGGCTTTTGAGCAGTAGAATCCTTTTTTACACTTTTTCATATCCCCGGTGTTGCTTTGCTACCTTGAGCACAGTTGATCAATCAATAAACAGTGATAGCTGTAATGTTGTAAATCAGTTAGCCATGAATGCACTTTCGACCTCTTAAAGGTTTGTTTCATTATAAGTTAGAGGGCCTATTTGCTTTATCAGATATCACAAGATCTCGTCAATGCTTTAGCATAAATGGTTGGCACAGGTAACTTGTCAGACTCCCTGTACAATCTCATGATTTCTGCAGAAATTCACACGTTGGTGGTTAGATGGTGAGTTAATTGCATTACTGCCCAACAAAGAACATGAGGTAATAGTTTATTTAGCTTCTACATTACTATGATAACCCACAAGAATGTTTGAAGCTAAACTATTAAGAGTTGTCTCAGAGAGACTTGGCTTATACACAAGCTAGTCGAACAGCTGTAATTGATGCTGCCTCTGGTACTGGTGCCAGTTATCCTTCTAGTAATCCTTGCATTAAATTCTATGCCCTCAGCAACATGTTGTATTCTACTCAATAATTCCTTGTATTCTAAACCAAACTATGAACCTAGCTAGACTCGTGCATTACTTGTCCAGAACTCTCAAGGTGTTTCACACACACACACACAAAAAAAGTCTTATTGCCACGAAAATAATTATTGAAAACCAACTTCTCAGTTTCTTTTGCACTGAACCAACAGTGGGGAAGACACTGGAGATCTAGGTGTTTTGTGGTTTTATGTTCTTTTGCACATTAAAAAGAAAAATAGCTTTCAGTGTTACTTCTATGTATATATTTTTTTTGTATTCTTTTGATATAGAACAAAGTCTATCGATACCCTAAAATTAAGTTGCCTCAACCGATTTTCACTAAAGCTTGTGACACCACTTCACCATACCAGCTTCTGGAATGTAAAAGTGATACCGCCACCTGTTTTTCAAACTTTCTTCGTTTCCTAGTATGCTGAGGGCATTTCATTGGTGTGTATGTGTATGTATATACACACACACACACACACACACACACACACACACACACACACACACACACACACACACACACACACACACACACACTAACTCTGTGTGGGAAAGCTCACTGCGTTCTTATATTGTGGTAGCAATTATGTGGACACTTCAGCCGCATTTCTGCCATCGCCGTTGCCGTGAGGTTCCGTATGAGGTCCAAGGGACATAAAATCGTCGGCGCGCGCTCTATGCTGTATGCGAGTGAGAGTGTGCTGTACTTCGTATAGCTGTCCGCTAATTTGCTATTGCAATTGATGCTTCACCTATCGGGCAAAACTGCGACTTTCTTTCTTCTATATCCGTTATTCTTATTGCACTTGTTACATATAATGTTTCGGTCTGTTAAGACGTCACCGATATCGCAGTTCAGGCAGTAAAATGTGTGAATGATTTTTGCTAATGACAAATATTTTTGCGAAAGAAATGCAGAGTTGTGTATGAGCAATCTACGAGTCTGGCCTGCTTCGGTAATTTTTTTCTCTTGGTGTCACTTCATAAAGATTATATTAGCGCAAGTGCTCCCAAGCTGTTCTTGGCAGTCATCACATCAATTCTTTCTCATAAATGTCCATCTGTGAATAACCCATTTGCATATCTGGTGCTCGGCTCCTAATCAGCTGTGCTGCTGATCACTGTAGAGCGGTGCCTGATGCTTCGTCGGCACCTGCACCGCTGTGTTCACCATTGGTGCTAAGTGTCGCTGACAGCAGTGGAAAGGACACTTGTCGAGTTGTGTGTGTTTCGTGTGCTCTAGGCATTTGTGGTGAGGCATTATGTCTTGTAAGAACAATCGCAGCCTTTTACAGGCCGGAAACTTGATGAACGCTAAAGCTTGGTGTGACGCATTGCGTCCTCAATATTTTTATTGTGAGATCATTTGCGACGAGGAAGTTGTGGGTTCTCGAAGCCTTGAAGGGCACATGACTCGTATGAGGCGCTGTTTGCTAGGTGTGTGTCTGCGTCATTTGTTGCCAAGTACAAGCTCGTGGGTTTGCTTCACAACTGGGTCAGTTGCCGGGGGCGAGAGTGAACAAACAAACAAGAAGAATGTTTTAGAGAGAATTAAATGGTCGGAATTGATCTGAGGCCCACCACTGCAGCACCTTTTATTTGCACGTGCTGCGAGTTCTCGTCATAGGTTCGATTCATGGCAGTGGTGGCCATATTTCGACATGGGTGGAGTGCTAAAATGCTTGTGTGCTTAAATGTAGCTGCATGTCAAAAATGCTTTGAAATGTTGAGCCTCTTAACTTGATTTGGGTTTTCAAGCACTGGCAATTATGACCGTTATTGCACTCAATCTATCATTTAACAACGCATGACATGAGCCTTGTGCTTTCAAAATTTGTGACTGCATCTGATATCACTCGTGCCGCTTGACATTTGCAATCAAGCCAGTTAATAGCTGCCAAGCCAGCAGCTTTACATGCGTACAACGCAGAATGCTAACCTTTTTTTTTTTCAAATTTGGGATGTTGTGACGATTTCCGTGCTGATTGTGGGAAGTTTTCTGTTTGATCGTGCTGGCTCGCAAAAATGCAGTGCAATGTAAACTTTGGAGGCACGATTGTTATGCTTATCCTCGGACAGACTTAGTTTCGTAGCCAGTGCCTCCGTGTGAAGCATAAAGCCTTGTGCAGCCGATCATTACCCGGACCAAGCTTGCTTGTACTTCACGCTGCCTTGGGAACTTGGAACACAGGACCTGTTTGACGTGAAGACCACACTCGCGGGGCATTTCCTTTTTTCTTCAGTCCAAGCATTGACATTGTGCTTGGGCTGCAATGATGGTATTACCACTTGCAGGCTAGTTTTGCTGCCTACATAATTGCAGCGAAGGGGCCACACGTCAGCTCTGCGACACTTGATTGTTTTGCCGCCCCGAGTGGTGGCAGATGCGTTGAAACATCGTCAACGAAAGTACAAAACCACACGAGTCTGAGATGACGGGGGTCTTCCCTTACAGAGCTACTATTGTTTGTTTTCACCTGTTTCCTCAACCCCACATCCAACCTTGTTCTTTGTTTTTTTTTAATTCTCCCCCTACCCTGTCTGATAATGCCAGATGATTAACTTGTTTATGACGTTGGGGCTTTCGTCGACGAGGGCTCGCAATCGTTTCATGCGTCTTGTGTGTTTGTTGTGAGTGTGTGTGTAATATGTTGTGTATGGCATAATATAACGCTGTGTCTGCCGTAGAGACGGCTGGCGGGAGCGCAGAGATATAAAAAAAAAAAAAACTTGCGACAGGTGCCTGGCACATTTGCCTAGTATTTGAGAAAAATGATAATAAAAACCTGTTACACGCGTCCGTGTATGTGTGTTTTTTGTATTGGCCGATTGACTTGAGCAAGCACCGTCAACTTGAGCGGGCCGCAATGTTGCACCTGCATGTCGTGGTACCAACTCGTGTAAAGGGCGTTCTCGGAAATCCGGAGTGGCAGCGTTTCGGCCAATCATAGAACCCCTAGCGGCCCTGTGGGCATAGGTTGGCAGGATAAGTGGATGCTCGCTCATACTCGCCAATATTTTTCAGGGCTACGCACTCACTCACGTTTGTGTTCGCGCCCTCTTGTACCAACCTTCACTCGCACTCATAGTCGCCTCTATGCACACTTACGGGCACGCAGTGATGCTCACACTCATTCCAGTCGCACTCATTCATCTTGTAATAAGGGGTTACTGCACTATAAACACATGGATGACAGAAATAGAAGTGGACAGGATGCACGTCCTGTCCACTTCTACTTCTGTTGTCCACGTGTTTATGGTGTAATGACTCCCTCACTACAAGCTGAACTTCCACCAACTACCCCAACTTGTTGCTCTGCTGCAATCGTCCAGCAGCACTTCCTCACATGCGTATATTCGCATCCACTCGCACTTCCCGACAATCGCTCACTTTCACACTCAAGTCCACTCGTACTCGCCTGTCATTCATACCTTTGTCAATGGCATTCACTCCTTTTCATACTCGTGTCCACTAGCAACCTATGTCATTCACTGGTGATCTCTCACTTGTGGAGAGTACATGAGTCGGTGTAATGGTGACCGAGTCATGCCGACCTATGCCTGTAATTCGATTCGAGCCGAACAGATGGCAAATTCGAGGATATCGCAGAAATTGACGGAGTCGAGAATGGCACCCTCAAGCACACTCAAGGATAATGATGGTTGTGACAAGGTCATGTTGGTTCACATTTGCTGAAGCAAATAAGGTGCAAACGTTGCTCCACGAGGACCAGAGAGCGCTCTGCATGTCCAACTTCATTGTTTCACAGTGTCCAACATCATTGTCTTCTGCAGTGTATAGAGGTAACTTCAGTGCCGTCTAGTGTCCTTGTGGATTTTTGCACCTTAACTAGCTGACGCAAGACCGTTTACCGTTCCACATTTTTGCAATGTGAATGGAGCACAGTGCATTAGCTAACATAGTTGCACTTCCGACAGCTGATGACAAATTAACAAGGCAGGAGTAATGGTTTTGTGTTCATGCGCTTTCACTGCGGCCATGTGTGATGATAATGATGAAGTGGCGCCTTGCCCTTTGAAACAGATGGCCGTTACTATAACCGGCAGGCGCGCAGCCGAAAGCATAATCTCATTCCTCTAGAGCAAACTGACTGCGCGCGTGCCTATGAAACGAATGTTGAATTCCAATGATAGATTCAGATCAAGTTTTTCTACTCTGTGTGGAGCAATCCTATTCCACTGGCAGAATGAGAGCTTGAGTTGTGCGTTCCACTGGCAGATTGGGAGCAGCCACCGATTCCGGATCGCACCGCGGAGCAAAAACATTTGGTCCGCCGAAATCGGCAGATTTGACCGGAAGTCCGCGTGACGTATTTCCTTCGCCCGCCTCTGCCTTCCTGTCACGGTCGCCTGTTTCCGGTCACGGGCAGCTACGGACAACATGGAAAACATGGACGCTACGTCGCACCGTGCGTTTTCAAAGCGAAAGCTTTACTGGCCGCGAACTTGCGATTTCGCCATGGCCGCGCTCCGAGGAGGCACATGACGTCACACCGCGTTCCTTGCCGTTGCGCTCGCCTCCGCTCGCTTCGCCAGCTGCGTCGCATGCCTGATAACATGTCGGAGGATTGAAAAGGAGAGCTCGCGTGCGCCGCAACCACAGTTGAGGCGGCAGTATGGACGGCGGCAATTCTGATAAGCAGGAGGAGGCCTGGAATCGACATCGGAACGAGATGGAGAGCAACAGAATCGCCCAGGAAACAGACGAACAGCGCGCCGAACGACTGGCTAAACGCCGTAACATAGCTAGAAACCAGACTAACCTGGATTTGCAATCAAGGTTAACCAAGGCTAACCATGCTATGCCTTGGCTTTCGTTACGTATATCCTGGCATAGCCGAGGCACTGCCAGTTTTCTTGTTCCTGCTCCTGGATAGTGACAACTCCGACTCGGGCACTGTAAGTTCCAAAGTCCAGTGACGATTCCTCCGACACGGAAGAAAAACCAATGCGCGGAATGCCGTGATGATCCAGATGATGGTGATAGTGATCAGGCCTACCCGATGGATGGATGGATGGATGTTATGAGCGTCCCCTTTGGAACAGGACCCAAGCTCTTGCTGTTATACTGCCTGATGTCCTACCTAGGTTAAAAATGAAAAAAAAAAACCCGACGAATTCCCATAACCAAGTTTTCTGACCCCCTATTGTGAACTTTATTTTTGTACGTCTCCATTTTTTGTCGTTTCCCTACTTCCACCAGTCTTCCAATTGCACATGCAGCACAGCACAGCAGCACATGCATCTTCTTCCTTATGTCTCGCTTTATAAGTGCGTGTTCTAAGGCATCCCGATCTTGCTTCGAAAAGTAATGAGCTTCCCTTTGAGCCACCGTAAACTGTTTCCTTCCTGATTTTGTTCTTTTTTTCTCTCTCTTACGTAGTTACTCACGGCAGGTTTCTTTTCCATTGCCGCCATCCATGAGACTATTTCAACCTCTCTGACTTTCCGCTTGACGTTCTTCGTTGCTGTGTTGGTCACCCCAGAGGCCGCATATTTGCTGGTAAGCTTCCTCGTTCTTTTCCTCCACTGTGAATCAATGTTTTTCATGTACAAATACCTCAACTCTCTCCCAGCCCATTTACTTTCTTCCATATTCCTCAGTCGTTCTTCACAATCAATTTTACTGTAAGCTTCCCTCACTTCAAAACTTGTCCAGCCCATATCACCCTGCACAGCTTCATTTTTAGTCTTCCCATGAGCCTCCCCCCCCCCCCCCCCCAATGCGAGGCTTCCCACTAAGCTTTGGTTGCCATCGAGTCCTGATTGTACCCTTGATATCAAGCAAACAACCGCTTTTGCAAAAGTAAGTCTTGGAACCATTACGCCTTTCCACATAGCCCGGAGCACCTCGTACCTATTGTATCCTTGTAGCGCCCTGTGTTTCATAATGGCCGCATTTCTCTTCCCCTTTACTGTTAGTGTTTTCCTGTGTTTCCATCTACCTATTGCCTTCGTTTATCTATATACCGAGGTATTTATATTCTTTTACCCGAGGTATTTCTTGGCCCTGTATTTCCACTGTCTGTTCACTGTTTTCGTTGATACCATAACACCTGATATTCTAACAGTGAATTTCAAACCTAAATTCTCGCCTTCCTGTCCACAGATATTAGCCAGATGTTGCAAATCACATTGCTTGTTAGCTAGCAACACAATATCGTCCGCGTAAAACAGACCCAGGAGCTGCTGCTCTAATACTCTACCTGCCTGTCTGTATGAGAAATTAAACCCGATATTACTTCCTTCTAGCGCCGTCTCCATCCTCACCATGTACATCATAAACAGCAGTGGGGATAAAGGGCACCCCCTGCCTCAGTCCCTTGTTGATATCAACTTTCTCTTCGCTCCTCATCCCTTTCCATTCAACGCAAACGGTATTTTCTAGGTAAATATCTCTCAATAACTGTAGACAATCGTCGCCTAAGCCTTCCCCTTCCAGATATCCCGCAAAATGTTGCGATCTACGCTGTCATGAGCTCCTGCAATTTCTAAAAAGACCACATAGAACGGTCTGGTTTCTACTCTTGATATCTCTATACACCGAGTAAGAACAAATAAGTTATCATCCAAACGCCTACCTATTCTGAAGTCACTCTGAAGTTCTCCCAAAATGCCATTATCCTCTGCCCATATTTGCAGCTTTAATTTGATAGCCTGCATTCCTAACCGGTATATTACCGATGTAATGGTCAACGGTCTATACGAGTGAATTCTATCTTTCTTCCCCTTATCTATATAAATTAAATTCATTCTACTTTGTCACCAACTGTCTGGTATTCGTCTTATCTTTCAGACTTTTTTCTACTGCTTTCAACAGAGCTTCCTTACTTTTTTGGTCCTAGTTCATTAATCAGCCTAACGGGAACCTCGTCTAGCCCTGTGGCTGTGCGCTTAGGAATTTTCTCTTCCGCTTTCTTCCAGTTGAAATTTGTCAGCACCAGCACCTTTTCTCTCTGGCTCTCTTTCATGCTCTTATTTCGTCAAATACAACCTCGTCATTGCCTTGGTAAAGCATTCGGCTGTTATTTTTAGGATGTAATTTAATGCCGCTTCCCCTAGTTTGTTTCCACCTCCGTCTAGGATATGTTGTTGTATTATTGTTGATTTCCTGCTTAATAATTTTATGTGGTTCCAAAATATTCTAGGTGCGGCCTTCTCTTTCTCATGTATTTCTGACAACCAACCGATCCAGTTCTAGTCAAGCGTCCTATTGCTTGATTTCCCTGTAATAAAAGCTCCCGCGGAAGCGCATTCATTCCATTCAAAGATTTGACGAGGGCGACCTCGGTGGGAACGACGCGTTCCGTTCGTGATCCGGCCGAGGGCTTGCAATCTGCCATTGGAATTTAACACCTTAGAAGGCGGCACAGAAGAGTAACATTAGACCAGTTTAGACCGTTAAACGGCATGCTGTGCATGAACTTCGCGCCGTAACCTCGGCGCCGGTACGTTGCTGTGACGTCACAAACTGAGTTTGTCTTTTGCTCGAGCCGTTTGTACGCAGGGAAAGGCCGGGCGGATATGCTATGGCGAGTATTTGGTTCCTTTAAAGGAAGTCCTCAAAATAGTATAGCTGTCAGTTGGGCGCGTTGGTAAACGTTCGTGATTGAAAAAGCGCTACTAAAGACGGAGACTTAGCAGGAACTGCAGGACAAATCGCTTTGTCCTGTGTTCTTGCTGTCTCCGTTTTTAGTAGCGCTTTTTCCATCATGAACCTCAAAATGGAGCCGCAAAGCGCACTGTACGCCTTACCATGAAGTTAACAATGTAAAGAAATATAATAATTGCATTTTGCAACTGACCTCGGGCGAACTTCTCGTACGTTATGCTACTCGCAAGATTCAAACAAAGTGGACATGCGGAGAGCAGTAACCAAGTTCGTGTGCGCTGGAGTAATTGGTAAGAAATTGGATGAATAAATTAACCATAGCAACCTAGAGCCAACCAAAAAAAATGAATTCAGCCACGGAAAGTTATTCTCCACATTTCAATTTCAACCGCAGCTCATTTTCCCTGTGCTTTCGATGGCTCCTTTGTCCGTTGGTGCAGGGTAGCAAACTGGACGAGCGTCTGGTTAACCTCCCTGCCTTTCCTGTCTTCTATTTCTCTCTCTCTCTTTCGTCCGTTGGCTATATGTGGTCATGATGAACAACAATCGAGCCCCTCGGTTTCCCTTCTCTGTTGAACAAATTAGGCGTTTGATTGCGCACATAATAGCTGCACAGGAGCCTAAAAAATTTGGAGGACGCTTAAACTTCCCCTTTTGGAACGAGATAACATTCAATGATCCATGAGTGCTTCTCACGCTTGCCTGCAACTGCAGCTTATGTAACCGTGCTGTATACCGGGAAACACTAGCGGCGAACGCTATGCATGAAGGCGAGCTTCGTGGTTCTTTTTTTGACAGTGTGCAAGGAACCGAGGGGGCCGCGCTCCGATCCTACTAAGACGGACCTTGAAAGGCAGCTGGAAAACGCTGTGGCGTGAAAAAGGGTTTGTGTTTGAGTTTCCACGTAACAAAATTATGTTTTCTCGCATATTCAAATTAGAATAAGAAGCCATCATGTCTGTAGGTTGTGCGTAAAGTCGTACTTTACGATTTTTCTACGCATTTGACCGTGAGAAATTCAATTAGTTGAGTAATTTCCTTGCGCCACACGAAGGCTCTGCGTGGTTCAAAATTATTTTTGCCGAGCGACGTCGGACGCGGGACGCCGACAGCGGATTTTCCGCAACACGGAGCTCTTAACGCTTTCGCGTTAAAAGCGAAAGAGAGCACTTACGTATAGCGTATACTCATTTCTAAAGAAAAGTCGCACTTTCGCCTGAAAGCTGAAGCATCGATTATAGCAAATTAGTGGACAGCTATATAAAATAAGGATAGTAGTTTTATCGGTCTAATAAACTTGCAAACATAGGAATATTAACTTAACTGACAAGCATGGTCGCGCGCACAGGCAAGCGTGAACACATCTCTCTCGACGACCGCGGAAAGTCACTGTCAAAATGCTGGAGCGAGGAAAAGTGGAAGCAGCAGCGAGCGAATTCGACTTTCGTGCTTCGTCTCGCATCAACGCCAACTGAGCCGCCGCGCAAACACGGCGCATGGGCGGACTCCCGTCGCTGAGGGCTTTCAAGAAACAGCGGCCCGGGCGGGCGCGGGCGGCCGCCTGGGCCGCCCGGAGTAGAAATTGCCATGGATGAACGTGTGTTCATCCATGGTGAACGTGGCCCACCCTCGCAAGGTTTCTCACTCACACGTGCAGCATACGGCGTGCAGTGGCGATTTTGTTGCCCTTGGACTTTATATGGAACCTCAAGGCGACGCCGACGGCAGAAATGCGCCTGGACTGTCCATATAATCTGAATAAAAATATGTCGGGCTCTGCATCTTTTTGTCCATTAGCACTCGCGCGACGAAGCCTTTCATGTGAAAGGGGGCGTTTTGTTACTTCGGACGGCACGGTACAAACCACATCGTGGACGAGTGTCATTAATACGCACATCGTAAAATAAGAGGTAAAAGAGTTAGCAGAAACCGTCAAAGGCCATGCCTTCTCTCTCCGTCTCTTTTGGTATAGTTTTCTTTATTTCTATTAAGTTAAAGGTCTCCCCCCCCCCCCCACCAGGTCTCGCCATTTTGAATTGACAAGCGCCGTGCGTAAAATGCGCGCTAACGATCGTGCCTGCTAAGTATTACATCGCTACGCGCCGCGAAAAGAGCTTAAATTTCAAACCGAACGCCGTTTGCCCTTCGCGCAGGCGCCGCGCTCCCAGCCGGAGAGTCGGCGTATATCGCACAAGTGCGCCTACGTACATCGCACTGCTGTGACGTCGCTCGAAGTGACACGTGACTTCGAGAATAATTCAAGGCAACATCTGTCGTTTATGTTATCTATTGCTTCAATAGACGTATGAATTAAAGTTCAGATAAATAATGAAACACACAAACCGAATGTCTGCGTGTTCTTGTTTTGCTTTGCACCGCAGCAAGGGAGACGTACTTCCGTTTTGTCTGCTTGTTCCCACGTCGTGCAGTCGCGCGCGCAGACAACGAAAGTAAGTCATTTTCTACCGTGTTCCAGCGCGCTCGCGATCATGCTCTGTGAACCGCTTGTGTCTGCACAGACTTGTGACGCTAGTCAGCCGATCTCGTGCCCAGCGCGCAAAATCGTGTGCTGCGCAAAACGAGACAAACGCAACAGCTCGCGCGTGACGTCGTCAGCGGAAGGGCGCCGCGCAGCAAAAAGGCGAGGGAAAAAATGAATGAAGGCGGGGTCCGTGACATACATGTGACGCGATCCTCAAGCTCCGGTATGGGAGGACGCAAGGAACGAAATTCACTTGCGGAGGCTAGACGGCGCAAATGGAGAGAGTTTCTTAAGTTGGCGGTGACGCTCGCCTCCTGAAATCATGGGTTCGCGGCACTGAAATATTTCTGTCTCGGCTATTAATGAACCGATTTGAAAAATTCGTACGCTGCAGAACGCTCCCTAGAGGGCACGTAACGACTTCCAGCGTATAACAGAAATTTGCTGTGTGGCCTGGAGCGGGGCCCCTTAAGAAGCAAGCGGCGCCAGAGAACACTAGGGACAAGGAAAGCAGGCGGGGACGATCGCGTCCCCATCTCCTCTTTTTGTCCATCATGTTTTCTGGCGCAGTTTGCCGCTATAAAGAACCAACTATAGCCAAAAAATACGTTTGACTAATTTAGGCATTAGCTGAAACGAAGCCAAACAAGTATGGCGCACCGGATTCGCCTTGGTGTCGCATTCACCAGGCGTCACACACATCTCACAGGTTGCAGTGGCACCCCTAGCCCAAAGTGTGAACACTGTCAAGTGTCAGAAACGCTTGCTCGCATATTTAGTATTTATCGCACGTACGCGTGAGAACGAAATGAATTGGTTTCTCCCATCGGGCGCGCGTCGATGAGAGGCTCCTATCCCCCGCAGGGGCGTCTGCGTCAGCAGGCGTTTGGTGCGTTGCGACACCACGTACCCGAGCACACGAGGGTTGGACCCTCCCGCGTTTAACCGTGCGCGGCTTAGCCGTGTCCGGGGAAAAGAGGATCCTGGGGGTTGAGCTGATGCCGAGTGTCTGGACCTTTAAGGCCCCTGACTAGAGGCAACACACCCTTTTGGCCTCGGCTTCACGTAGACGGCACCTCCGGACTGACCCATTCGGGGAAAATCGGTAGTTGTCGTTTGATGATGATGATGATGATGACCTTGATGAGTTTGGCGCATACCCACTCACGGGGACTGGTCAAGAGTCGGTCAGACTTATGTGTTCAGGTAACGAATTTAAAATCTATAATTATGTTACATAAATTGAAGCTAGGAAAGTTCAAAACGGTTCAGTAGACTGTCATTCAATCAAGAGAAAAAATATATATATAAAGAAATGAGGCACTAAAGGAGGAACGAACGTAATCATACGGTCAACAATGAAATCGGTTTTATTCAATAATGAATTTTTCTAAGGCGATATAGAGATTCCTGTGTGAGTGCCCAAGCACAGACTCTCCGAAAGACAGCAGTACCGCAGTGTTCAATGGCAGGCCGAGCTGTCGCGCTGTAATTTATAGTGTCATTTTTCTCGGGGAGGAGAAACGCCGGTATCCAGTAAGTAGTGTTCCATCGTGTCTAAAGAGTTGCAAAAATGGCACAAAGGGGATGTTGCCAGACCATATCAGTGTATGTATAAATTTAGAGATAAAACTCGACAACGCAGTCTCGTTAATGTCACTTCCGTTTGTCTTGTTTTGCAAAATTTCCTGCTCCAAGGGAACTGTAAGTGGTGTAGTTCCGAGGATGATTTAAGATTTGATTTTGATGTTAAAAGGATGTATCTTCGAATCCTGACAGACGTGATAAAACCTATCGCTAGAAGAAGGGTAGGCACCGGGCCGCTTATTCCTATGCTCCTCTTCCAATCTTCGTCTTTCTCTCTCACTTTTAATCTTTCCCGTCTTCTCATCTCGTCTGCATTACTTTCGATTTTCTAGGCAGCGTGGGTTCACGCAGTGTGAGTAGCCTACCTAACACTCAATTCAGATAACAAAATAGAGAACAGTCATCACTGGATACACAAGCAGAAAAAAAAAACGACCCCCCCCTCTCCCCCAACATGCATAGTGTAAATAGTTAGAAATTGGTGGAAACCACATATGGCTGGCGACGAGGCTACACAATATACGTAAGATATGATGACATCAAGAGCATATGACGAAATGCAAATACGAAAATATATAATGTACAATAGTGAAAACATGACAATGGCAAGTAATAACAAGTAAGTAAGCAATTCATTACATGTAATTCGTTAAGTACAAGCAAAAGTAATTTCCCCTATGTTGTCCTTGGTGTCAGTGTTTGTTGGCTTCTTATGATATCGTTACGTACAAGTATGATTACAAGTGCAGATTTTCTACAGGCCGCTGGTCTAGAAGCGCGGTTTTAGAGATGCTGTAACGCTGTGGGCTTCTTTATATGCACCTTTTTCTCCTATCGTAAGCACTATGCAACATTCCTTTCCCTCGTCGTCCCTCTTCCCCAGTGCAGAGTAGCAGGCTATAAGTTCAGGCCGACTACTCTTCCTTTCTGTAAACATTATCTCTCTCTTTCAAATTTAAGCACCCACGTTATTTCATCCGCGTCTGACAGCTTACACCATTTTCTTGTTGTTTCATTTACTCAACTCACAAAACACTTTCTCTAAAAAATCATTGTATGCCCGCGCCGCCCGATTCTAGGAGCAATCCGTAATAGTGGGTATGCATCACTGTCTTTGAGGCCATCATCATCAACAAGGACACAACAAAACAAGACTAACCAGGTAGGCTGTGAGAAATTAGTTGCTTCGCGATTCCAATGCGAATGCTCGTCGGTATCGTCCAAGGAGTTTCCTTGGTACCAGCCGTGGGTACACGCCGCATCGCTATCGGGGCAACAGTTACAAGGACAGCACCCCGCAGCCTCGTTCTTAAGCGCAGAAGTTTAGAATGCACTGCCCATGTGAACAGGCTGGAGCCTCTGCAAAACTTTACTTGCCCCAAAGAGGCTGACATCCAAACAGGATACGCATTCACAAGAAGATAGTGACTGAGAAGCGATCATCAGTGGATAAATGAGGGACGCTTCTAGCTCTCAGCCTAAGGGTGTCGGATGCAATAGAATTATCGATGGTTGAACAAGAGATATACGAGACTACGTATTGGCAAGGGGCTTTCTCACGGATGCATCTCTTGTTCGACGGCTGTTGAGATGTAGTTCGCGCACGTACTCGCACCCCAAAGTATGCCCCAAAGTATCCCAAAGGAGTACGCCCGAAGCGACTTCCTAGACCTTTGGCGTCATATGTGTAGAGCCGCCGTCAGTCATACTCAACCCGAAGACACCTTAAGCGCCTTTTTAATGCTACTGCAAGGGGTGCTAGTGATTTGTGAATGGGTTGCCTTGAATTTCCAAGCTTAATGAGTTTCTTTCCAAAACGCTTAAAATACAAACAGTTTCTACAAGTTAAACCTCAAGAAATGTGTTTTCTGTGCTCTTGTCAGTTCTGGCGGCGGCTGTATGTGCTGTGAATGCGTAACCCTGAAGGACTCTACTAACCCGTTAACTAACTCGTTTTTTTTTCCTATCGGGAAAAGTGAGCACGAAATGTTGGTATAGTTGTGAGTTTCGTTTTTAATTGCTCCTGTTTCTTTGTTTTGGTTAATTTTCCTGTACTTCATGACACACATCATGTTGTGCACATTAGTCTGGTCGAAAGTATTGGTTTTGATGCATCACTGCCAGTGCTTTCCGCCGATTTTTGTTGAAAGTTTTGTCGACATGCAATGTAGCAATTATTACACTGATGTTGCGCGATGTGCTTGGGAAGTGGGGGGACGGGGGATGACACTTTGTCAGGCATTAATCGCCTTTATGTCTGCCTCCTAGGCAACTGTTTAGATGCCGAAATAGTTTGGCTTTGAAACTAGCCTGCCAGGATGACAAGGCCGCCTTTGACGAAGATAGGTCCTCCTATCGGAACGTTGGGCGGCCTTTCTAAGGCACCTTATCTCTGTTCACAACCTTTATGCCCCAGTGTGTGCTGCTTGTCAGCCCTCTTCTCGATTTCGGATAGCCCTGAAAGAGCAGCTCCATGGAGGCCAGCGAAGACGGCGTTGGTGCGCGCGGCGAGACTCCAGTCGGTCGCGACGGGCTCCGGGCGCGATCCACGCTCTGCCCGTGGATCGGATCGAGAGGCTGGGACGAAGGCGACGACCGCAGCCTGCTGCTGTGCCAGCTTCGCCGGGGAACCAAATCGCTCACGACCGCCGCAACCCGCTTCGAGACCGACAGCTGGCGCTCGACATCGATGTCGTGCGCCCTCCTGGGCGCCACGTCGGCCAGCGGGAGAGGCGTGCGGCATTCGCGCAAGAGGTGACGAGCGCTCTCAGTTCATTTTGTTCACTTCCTTCCTTCATTCCTTCCATCTCCTTCGTTCATTCCATGTGGTGCGCTTGCACCACATGCTTGTTAATTAGTAAGCGAATGTTTCCAAGTTGATACGGCTGATAAAACTACCATCCTTACTTCGTATAGTTGTGCACTAATTTTCTATCGCAATCGATACTTCACCTTGCGGGAGAAACTGCATCTTTTTTTTTTTAATGCTGCGTGCTTGGTACTTGCTGATCTGAACAGCGTGCGCGTTATCAGCCTGATATAGCATTCTTGACAGAAAAGTAGCGTGTGCACCTAGAAAGGTGCACACGCTACTTTTTTTTTTTTTTTTAGAGCGTAGATTCGATTCGGTACCCATGGAGTGGGGGCGTCATGACGTCATGATACATTTGCTCGCTCTGTAGTCGCTATTACTACGACTGCGACGCGCGAGCACCGCCACAAGGAAGGCGCGAAAAGCTCTTGCCTATTAACATTATTATTTTCGTGAGCAACGACATCATATCTTGCCTTGTTGCTACGTGAGCAGAGCTTGTGCTGTGTCATGACGTCACGGTAATGACGATGATGCCGGGTCCGCATTTGAGACCGACTTTCATATATCAAATTAAATTATCTCACAATTAAGTGTGGATGAACACTTATGCTTGCCAAGTACGTACCGTTCTTTTATGTGCAGGAAGTGTACACACACACATACAGAGAGAGAGAGAGAGAGAGAGAGAGAGAGAGAGAGAAACGTTTGTTAAACAATTCAGAGTCGTTACGATACTCCATAATGCGAAATTTGAGCGCTGCTCTATACGTATTTTCATTTCGCGATATATTGGCTGGTGCGGACAATATGTCTCGTGCGGTATGTTGCAAACGGAGCGAAGTGCAGCACAGCTGTCTTGTTAATTGGGACATCGCGAGAGGAAGCTCGTGGCTAACGCTTGGGCGCGATTCACGGCAGTCGCCGAAGACAAACTTCCACTCATGCAGCGCTTTGTTTCCGTATATGGTACCGGTGGCGTCATCGGTGAACAGACGACGCGCGCTACCATGGCGCCATCTCGTAGCCATCGTCGCCGCAGAGCCCGTCTTACCAACGCTTTCCTAGATAGCACAAGGCTGGTGCACTTCTATCCATAACGTCATGCTACCTTGCCCGATTGCCATAGAATCTAATGGAGATGCTCCCGAGTAGGCCGCGATGATTTTCACGTCATCGCTTTCGTGACGCCAGGCTTGACAGTGGAAATTTAGGTCCAAGTAGCATGACGAAGCAGAGGGAACAGGCCTGCTATCTAGGAGTCGTTGGTCTTGCGCGGCACTGCGCTTTTCGTACGCTTTCGCCGCACCCTCCTCCTGCGCTTTCCTCCTCGCGCTCACTTCGCTATCGCCGTCTTTCATCCCCCGCTGCGCTCCGCGTTCGCTCTTCCATCCTCCGCTATACTCGTTCGCTCGGTTGCGAGGTACGCCCACGCTTGCTGCAGGAACGGGCTGCGCTCTAAAGAAAAATAATATGTACATAGATAAAAGGCAGCCCGCGTGGTTCTTTTAGTAAGATTCTACAACTTCAAAAACGTGCGTCAAGCACTCCTTTAACTGTTCTTTTATTCCTTCCTTCTTTGTTGCTTCCTTCTTTCTTATTATACTTGCTTTCTTTCTCTTTTCTTTCTTTCCTTATTGCCTCCTTTTTTTTCGTCCTTCAACCTCGTCCTTCATTATTGGGACACTAATCAGTTTAAACTGATAAATATTTAAGAACTATATTTTCGTTATAATTTGGCGATAGTAGGTCGGTTATTACAAGAGAAAATAAGCGCCACAATTAATTTTTTTTAATTCGCGCCGGCACGTCACTGCAAGCACAAGTAATTTCTCCTACATTCAGCACAAGTAATTTCTCCTACATTAAGCACAAGTAACTTCCCCGATATTAAGCACGAGTAATTTCCCCTGTGTTGTCTTTGGTGTCAGTGTTTGTTGGCTCCTTATGATATGACTAATAAAAATCGGGCCCCTCGGTTAACTTCCTTTCTTCTCACGGATCACAGAGCATCTTTTAAGTATTTGCGCTGTTGTGGCTCACTAGAAGATTTCTTATACTTGCTAAATTCAGCCTATTGCTCTTTCAGGACACAATGTAGTCCATCTTTTGCCGATAAAAAATTAACTAGGCCAGGGAAGATTGCGTCAACATTTCTGACGTCAAGGTGAGCTGGTGCGGGAAATTCACGGCGGCGTCGCCACCAGCGTGTCCGCGGGTTTGTTTTCATCCGTTGTTTCTGGCTTACAAATATGCTTCTCATCGTGAAAATGGGTGTATTGGTATTGTAGTAGGGCAATTATATAGCTCAAATAATACTTTTCTTTTAGTGTCCCTTCGACTTCCTTTCTTGTATTTTTCCTCCTTATTGTCTTTAATTCTTGGCAAATTAGCTTTCCGCACCACTAATGGGGTACAACTAATGGTGTACTCCACCGGTGCATATCGGGGAACTCTTCTGCTGGACAGACGAGAATGCATGCTCATTCGGTGCCAGGGCCATATATTTTGTTGATGTGTGTGTAATTGGCAGAGCGCCCGTACCCTACTTATTTTACGTTGGAACAGCTCTGAAGCCAAATAAGTAGGCAGGTTCAGGAAGATGGGTGGGGTGGGCAAAGAAACGCTGTAGGAGCAATGAAAGTTAGTGTGGACTTCTAGTTTTCCTTGATGTGAAACTGTGTTTGACATTACAGGGGTCGACAAAGAAGGAAACTCGGCTTCCATATGGAAACATTGGGGGGCATTTAAGGGCTTGCTCTCAGCTGGCGCCGTTCTTGGTGTATACCTACTAAGTGTTTCAGCACGTTTATTTTGTACTTTGCGTTGCTATTCAAAAAATATTTTTGCGGCATAACTGAACTGCGTTTTCTCGCTCTGAATTCGCCGGCAGGAGAAGGCGCTTCTCGGAGCCTCCCGGCAGAGGCTACAGAGCACGCCCGTTGCTCGGAGCCAAGAGCAAAAGCCTGCCGGGCATCTTGGAGGTGAGCGACGTGGCCGCACCAGCGGAGCTCAAGCCCGAAGACGCCACTCACGCTCCACAGATCGTCGAGCCTACTCCAGCTAAGCGTGAGTGGACACTGGGCAGCAGTAATGGCCATTGAACCGTGATCCAGAGCCCATCCTACTCGAGATTAGGCTCCCGCTATATATATATATATATATATATATATATATATATATATATATATATATATATATATATGTGTGTGTGTGTGTGTGTGTGTGTGTGTGTGTGGCGCACACTTCCAAATCTTTTTAAATGGTGCCTGTGGCAGATAGCAGACTTCACAAAATTTCACCAATTAAGTTTTTAAGTAAGTACCGTATGGGCCATATTGCAATGTTTACCAATTCTAGCCGTAGAGTTCACTCGGAACGAAATCTCAGGATGAAACCAGTTTCGAGATAGATATTAATTCTCGAACTTTACGGTGAAATGCATTGGCGTTCCAGTTACTTTCTTACCAGAACGTCGTTTTATGAATCGAAGCACAAAAGTTACTGTGACGCCAATGCATTTCTCCGCAAAGTTCCGAAGTTAATATCCACAGATTCGTGCCATCCTGAGAATTCGCTCCAAGCGAACTACACGGCCAGAATTTGTAAACTGCAATATGGGCCACATCGTAATTAGCTAAAGACTTAATTAGTGAATGTTCGTTAATTAGTACATTATGCATTTCAATTTTTTGTGCAAGCAATCTCCGCCTCTTTGAGTAAACCAGCTCATGAACTGGAATTCTATTTGTCACAGACAACCTGTAAAAAGTTCAGAGAGTGTTCGCTGAAACACCTGGTATAAGATCGGCCTACCCCATGTCATTTAGCTGTGTCGTAAGCACGGTTGCGCAAACAGACACACCGTGCATAGAACAAACAACCAAACAAACTTCGTAATAACTCAGTAATTGCTTCATTTGCTAACTCTTTCCGTTAATAACTTTACGCATACTAACTTCTTAGTTGCTGATAAGACCCCTAATCAACGGTCACGGTCATCTGTAGTAAACGCAGTGACCTGGTCCAACGTGCGGTCTCATAATCCGTATTATGGCAAACTGCGCGTCATTTCACCGATGACGTTAACCCCCGTATTCAGAAACGCATCTTAACTTGAAGCCAATGCTTGACTTGATTTTAATGACGCCTGTCGCGGAAGCACCGAAAGAAACGCAATGAGCATCTTTGGCGCGTTCGCAACAGGCGTCATTTATATCAAGTCAAGCATGGGTTTCAAGTCAAGATGCATTTCTGAATGCGGCGGTTAGAGTCATGTGCCGCTTTCCTGAACGCACAATTACAGAAAGTTGGTTCCACAATTACAATAAACACTGCTTTCAGTTTTGCGAGACACTTATGCGCTTGTTGTCTCAGCAGGCACCCTTGAGGTTATTACCAAAAGGCGGCACGCGTCACACACACCGTCACCCCTCGATGTTCAGACCTCGCTTGCTTGTTGTCATTGTTAAGACGTATCGCAGGCGCTTTTCGTCGTGTTTTAAGATATTGCGGAGTACGCGCCCAGCGCTACACTACGGGGTTTTGAGATATGAAGCCAACAGACAATAAGGATAAGGAAAGCATAGGGGCAATTACTTGCTACTTTAATTAAAGTGTAGAATTGGTAAGGTAAAGAGAAATGAAAGTGGAAAAAACTTGCACTCGGTCGAAACCTAACCCACATCCTTCGCATTGCGCGTAGGATGCTATAACCAATTGAGCCACGGCGACTGATGCTCTCATGTCCACATTGTTGGATATTTCCTTGTCAGTACGAGATCTGATATTGTTAACGCAAGCCAGTGCTCCTCGTGGCCAGTGCGGCGGATGTGGAACATCTCTTCAACCGCAGACGCCACGTATATAGTGCGTTGGTGAACTTAGGAGCAGGCAGCCGGTCGATAAACTCTCGTGCGCTACCTGAAATGTTCCTAGCTGATCATTATCAAGAATTCAAGGACATACGTAACGGTAAGTATACTAATCAAATGTTATAGCAACTCTTCGAGATATTGAAAGAGAGTAGCCCTCGGGGTCGGCTTCGGCGCTCCCACGGTCCACCACACTTTTCTCGTCCAGCGGAGCCCGAACGTCGCGACGTCCCAAGCGACATCGCCAAAAGAACGGGAACCGTGCAGTCCAGGTGTCCCGCCGTGGTCGCCCTCTGCGCAGCCGCGGCGCTGCTTTCGGCGTCGACTTTCGTCAAGTCGTGGGCGGCGCGGCGCGGGGCGGCTCGCTACGGCGCCACCTGCCACTCCGAGGGCTGCGCCCACATCGACTCCGAGATGCGCGACCTGGTGAGCGCGCAGTTCGATCCGTGCGTCGACTTCTACGACTACGTGTGCGGCAGGTGGACAGGAGCGCCGGACCGCTTCTCGTCCTTCGCGGACGACCAGCGCGTGTACGCCAAGGCCGCCACTGTCGCCTACATGCTCCAACTGCTCGGCAAAGAGGTGAGGGCGATGCTCTCTGTTTCAAAGCTCCGAACACTATAGGTAGGTTGCAGCTGCAGCTAAAAAAAATGGAATGATGTGGTTTTACCTGCCAAAACCATTATCTGATTTTGAGGCACGCCGTATAGCGGGGGACTCCAGAAATTTGGACCACATGGGGTTGTGTTAACGTGAACCTAAATCTAAGTATACGGGTGTTTTCGCACTTCGCCCCCATCCAAATGCGGTCGCCGTGGCCAGGGCAGCTGGAGCTATCGTCAGCGGCATCATATTCTTTTTACATCGACATCATCATCATCATGGTGCTTCGACATCGTCATCACCAAATACCTGGGGCGGTTTCTGCTGAGCGCAGCATGAAACACAACATGGATAGGTGTACGAACCAAGTCAGTTTTTATTTCTAATGAAACGAAATGATACTTTATTAGCTGATTTCGCGCTGCACTTTCAAATTTTCTAATTTCGTGACTCCGTACCGAATCATCTGCTGCATTCGATAGCTTTGACCTAAGGAAGCCATATGGTTTGCCTTAACTGAATTACTAGTCGTAGTTCTTGTCGATCGATTTGCAGTGCTCCAGACAAGCATTCGCGCATCCTAATATGGCGCTGGTGTGCTCTGGTCCGTATGTACGGCATCGGAAGAATTAATGTTTCGACTACCAGGCGCACAACAACTGTGCTAATTCAATGTCACAGTACCTGCCTCCGGCAGGTCTGCGTGTGTTTATTCTTATTCCCATTTTGTTCCTTTTTTTAAAACTACATACGCTTTGCGGCAAATCCTCGAAATTATGGAAAGAAGAATACGGGATGAGAACAGGTTGATCAGTTTTTGAGGAAAGAAACGCAAGCATGAAATAATATACTGAGTTGGTTGCCAACTGTGTTTAATACTCCGCAGTGGTAACAAATTGAAAACATAGGACCGACCCCACCAATGTGAACCCGTCTATACATTTTTTTAATACCGAAAACTGTAAAATTTATAATAAACTCAATTGCTTCGCCTAAAATAATCATTTCATGTCTGGTTAACTTCACTACTTTTACCATATTGCTTTCCTCTCTCTCTCTCTCTTTCGTGCCTCCGTTCACTATGTCCCACAGTAGTGTACGCGAAGATGCGAGTGTCAAGTTGCCTACTCAAAGCAAACTCCTTTACGAGCCTTCAGCAGTATATCGTTTTTGGTAGCATAAATGCTGAGCAGGCGAATCGTGTGGTTCTTAGTGCTGGCACTTTGCCTTCTTCGGGCATGTATTACAACGCTCTCTGTCATGGTATACGCAGAAAGTTCAACAAGGCACCGTGATCGCCTCCATGGCCTCAGTCTACAACGGCTGCGCTGAGCACTTCGCCACGCGCAAGTCCCTCGACTCGGTCGCCGACGAAGTGCTGCACGCCCTCAACGTCCGTCTAGAGACCTGGAGAAACTCGACTCTAGCCGGCATGCTGCCCCGGCTGGTTGAGTTCTCGCTGCTCTACAGGCTTCACTCGTTCTTCGCCTTGACCTTTGAACGCCGCTCGATGCCACTGCGAATGACAGTGGGAAAAGTTGTGCGAAACATATCGGCCGCCGTGTACAGCCTCGACAAGCTCTACTCCTACTTCGAAACCATGGTTGTCGCCATAGATAAAACTGCTGCAGCCCGCTACGAACTCCTTCGCGCGCTGGTAAATCTCGACGGAACGGTTCATGAGGCCACCAAGATGGCTAGCACGGTTGAAACGACGCTGCCTCTGGAGCAACTCGACGTGGAAGGAGTGCCACACGAAATGTGGGCCTCATCTGTAAACCGCGCCTTCTCGCTGAACAGCGAGGCGTCGTTTGCAACGAAAATAGCTGTCAGGAGTATTGGCAGTATTCGCGACGCCTTTTCGGCAATAGTCAGAACGGATTCTGCCGTCTTGTCCATGTACCTTCTTGTCCTGGTCACGTCGCAAACGATACGCTACGAATTCTACGAGCGCTACGCCGAGGTGGAGCAACGAGTTGGTTGGGTACATGTATCGTGCACCGAGGTGCTCAGCAGGCTGTTTCCCACGCACTACGCTAATCTGGAAGCGAAGGCCCTGCGAGGGCACGTGCACAACACGTCGGCGTCGGAACTGCTCGAAGAATCCAGGGGGTACCTAATGGACAGTCTGAACGACAGTGCCAGGATTGATGCCGCTGCCAAAGATGGCATACGCGAGCAGCTTACTCATATAGACGTCGTATTTGTCGAGCCTGTGAACGTCGCTGATTTTCTTGCAGAGAGTGACGTGGAGCACACGCAAAGTTACATCGAAAATATGTTCATCGCAACGCGTCAGGAGGCAGTGGAACGTGCTCTGAAGAAGTCCAGGTGGCCACCTCACTCGCGCATGCTGGCTCGCAAGCAGTGGCTCGGCTCTTTCAGCTACGTCGAGAAACTGCGCGCCATTGTCATTGCCAGCCAGAACTTCCTTTCTGCACCGCAGTTTGCTTCGTACATGTCCAGGGACGTCTCTAATTACGCGATTCTACGGGCTCGCTTCGTGCGGGAGCTGCTCGTCGCACTGCCGCAAGAACTTACAGGCACCGGCATTTGCTCACCGTCGATACAACATAGAGTGAGCTTCGCTTCGAAGAGCCAAGCTGTCGAGGTCTTTAGGCAGGCCGAGTCGCTTCGCCTCGCCTATCAGGCGTACAAGCAACAGAAACGTCTTTGTTATGATGTCGAAGAATCAGGTCTCGTCGCGTTCGACAGGAACTTTTTCCAGGTGTTCTGCGTTCAGTTCTGCAGTCATCCTCTGCTAGAGCCGACACCGTCTTTAGTGCGCATGCGCGACAGGTGCGAGATTTCAGTGCGCTCGTTGCCAGAGTTTTGGGAAGCGTACAAGTGCCCGGAAGAACCGGGGAAACTGTCGGCGATGCGGGACTGCCTCGTGCCTCGCCAACGATACTGATTGTATACTAGACCTGTGAACCGAAACATCGAATGAACTCCGCGGGTGAAATCTTTGCACGTTGCGGCGCATTATAGTTAGTCCGCTAACAAAATAATAGATCGTCTACGCTCGAGCCCTCTCGTTGTTGTTTGGTTCTTTGATACAGTGCTGGCATTGGACACTATGAATTGGCTTAGTCCGGACGCTGTCAAAAGCGCGCAAGCGTATATACTCCAGGGCCGACTAGAGAAGAGTTAATCACGTTTGCATTCGTAATTGAGCTTTTCGACAATTGGCGCCCACAGAATATACGCCGAGAAGCATCCATTGACGTTAGAGACAAGGTCTTATGTGTCACGAGGCGAATGGGCGTGCACACGACCACAGTTGAACAGCTTCGGCTTTGAGAGGCGTCCGCGTTGGGCGACAAGCGTCACCATTGACCAGGACAGTGTATCTATAGAGCGCACCAACCATTGACACCACCATTAGTTCGCCACAGGGCGGAGAACTAGCTTCCCGACAGCGGTTCTTTCACACCGATTCCACAACTCTTATTGTGTCGGCCAGTACGGCATGGTGCCGGCGCATCATCGCGTCGGCGCGGCACACAATTGTGTATATCGGTCAGAGAACGGATGCGGATCCGACGCGAGTGGATGGGCTAGCGGCGCTGGACGGTGGCAGACGCGCCCTTCCGGATGTGACGTCCTGCCAGACGTCACGTCCTGGTGACGGTGGAAGAGCAGGCAGAGGGAGAAAGCTTTTAGCGGATGGGGGTAAATGCCGCGTCCTGACGCAAGGGCTCCACTTAATGTGAAACCCGTGGAGAAGGAATGCCATGACAGGTCGCCTCTCCGCGTGAGCGGGATTCTGAGCACACGAGGGGACGAACGATAGCGCTCTGGACGCCGGGTGGACAGTGCCTCTGGCAACGCACAGTTTTCTTCGTGCGAGTCGTCTCAGCTCCTGAGGTAGGTTGTGATGTCTTGGATCTAACTTAGTTAGGGAGCAATGCTGTTCAACGTTCTGGACAAATAGTGGCCACAGAAAAGAGAGAGAGAGCGCGTGCTGGTGTGGGTCTGCGCAGTGCGTTTCTTGCTCCAGAACTTTTCGGTGCTTCCATTCTCGTGCTTCGAAACGCATTGTCACAGACATCTCGATATGTTCGTTTTGGATGGAGAAATGACTTCTATGCTTACAAAAACTTGTGTGTGTGTTCGCGTTCCTCTGTACAACGGGAATTATAAGATAGAATAACAACGTGATGCGACATTGGTCGCTTTGGTAACACTGCGAGTTTCAGTGAACTGCTCACCTGCAGAACTGTGCTCTTGGAAAGACGACAAAGCTACCAAGAGAAACCGTTTGCGTTTTGCATGCCTAAGTGGAACGAAACCGCTGTAGTTCCTGGGTCCAAGGGTGGTGGATGCCTTCCGCGAAGCGACTTCTCATGAAACCGGGAGCTTCTGCAATCCTTAAAATATCGAATCAAATAACTTTATATACACACGTGAGCGACCTCACTGTGTGCTCCGCCTGCCGAGTCTCCTGGAGAGACAAGGTTCGGTTTTCCCCACGCGCTTAAGGACCACGCGCGCGGTGTTAGGTGGCGCGCAAGCGCCATGCATACAAGCGTGGCCGCGGCGCACGTTTAGTACCTGCGAGGGGTCGCGCACAACGCGGCACGACGCGAGAGCGCGAAAGTCCACTGCGGTGTACGACCCAACTCCTGAAAAGTAGGTCGCGCAGTTCACAACCGAAAGGCCACCACCATGCATTCGGTGGACCGGCGTCCCGTGACTCCCCCAGTTTGGGCTCGAATAAAGAGCCTCATCCTGCCTCGACGCTGACACGCGCTCGCGACCTGTCACGCCGGCGCGACCCTGGACGCGATGCGTGCGGTGTGCGTGTCGATACCGTTCGGAAGCGCGTTCACGGCACACGCTGTGTGCATTGTTGCCGGTGCCGAATGGGAATGTCTGCGGCTGTCGCCGGCTGAGCGTCGCTGCCTGCCCCCGTGTGTCCCCGTGGCTCCCGCGGAAGCAGGCAAGGGCGCCGCTTGTGCGTAATGCACCAGTGAAGGAAAGGAACACAATGTCTGCCACTGAACACTGGCCATTTTTTTCTCTTTCTTGCTGTGAAATGGCGCAGAAAGAAAAAAAGAAGAAATCAGCAGACTTCAGCGACTGCTCTGAACTTAACGGCGACAGAGGCAGCAGGTACTTAGACGTATACACCGCCATCTTGTTGTTGTCGTTGTTGCCTTTTACATATGACATCCTTTCAAAAACTTTTTGTTTTGTGTGTGCTACGTCGTCTTCGTCCTCTTTAGTATCGCCTCACGTGGCCTTCGAGATACATCCACAGAGGCCACCGCTCTCGGACTCTCCATGACGCGCACCTGCAGGAATTACGAGGCACGAATGTTCAAAGCTCAGTGGCAAGCGGTTCCGGCTTTCAACTACGGGTGCCAACCGTTCTGAATTTGGCGGAACAGTCCCGACTTATGAGCAAGTTTTCTAAAGCACCAGTCGGAACTTCGCATTATCCTTTTCTGTTGAATAGAAATCCGTAAGCTAGATTTTCTTTTTATAGTACCTGACAGCTCCGTCGCACTTTCTTCTATTTTGGCTTCTTTTGCACTGTCATAAACATAAAGGCGGTTCTGTATTAGTCGTGATTTTCGTTCTGTGTTAGGCCCTAAACGTTCACGGTACCTCTATCGGTAATGGCAACTACAGACAGCTACAGCGCATTGCTTGTTGTGCATCGCGACATCGTAGGACTACAAAACAATTTTGAAAGTTTGTTGCACCTACAGACTGCCAGAACCAGACTCCCAACTGCACATGACCACAGGGGCATTAGTTCGGTATCTAATGGCGATCATAGGCGAACAATTTCGTTTCTTTTTTTCCTTCGCCGCATGGTGAGGGTGAATCTGAGGATGAGAAGGTAGCCTGACGGCGAACGGACGGACCGACGCGCTCAGCAAAGCTAGTTTAGAGGTCTTCATTGCTGTCACAGTGCAGGATAGCGTGTCACAGTAGTTTCAGCACGACGAATGCCTCCAGTTACACAAGAGGTTGGAAGCAAAATACTAAGTTTCGCTTCTCAGATTTCCTACCAGTGGAGGACACGATAAAATGTGCGGAAATAGATAACATAATTTCGTTGTGCATTATTTCGGCGCAATTATTTGACGCGGAGAATGAACGAAGATACCACGAGGGTGGATAGCTTAACGTGCCTCCCCAATCATTTGTCTACTGCCCATCAATGAGTCTATCATTTCACTTGCTACTGATAACGGCAGCAACGACAAAACTGCAACGACGACTTGCGCAGGACGTTGTGTGAAGTGAGCTTACGGCAACACTGTAGAAGATGAACTGAAAAAAGCATCTGGGCCAAAGAGGTTGCTAATTCCACCTCAAAAGGCAACGGGAGGAAAATGCGTCGCCGTACTACAGGAGCTGGTGGCGAAAATTCGCGGGCAGAAACAGATCCGGATTGAATGAAGAACAAGCATGGCTGTGTCCATCAACGACGCAAGGGCAACGTTGAGGACCACAATGACTAAGCAATGACTGAGATTGCCAAATCCCATGACGAGGACCTTTAAACTGGTCCTGGAGACAATACAGGGACCAGGCACGAATATCCGGCGCCCAACAACTTAGACGCGCGACGGGGTACGTCTGCTACAGATGCAATCTTCGCCCCGAGACAGATAATAGATGAGCGTAGGGTACCATATGAGCAGCCGTGTTAATAGTCACGGTTGATTTGAAAGAAGCTTATAACTGTGCAGAAGCAGGATGAAGGGAGCAGCAGTATGGCAGGGGGCTCCCGAAACAACTACGTACGTCCGGCTGATTCAAGGTAAGTGCTCCTAAAGAAACAAGGACAACACTTCGCAGATGCATCAGCGGTATTGTAAGCCTTGAGATGACAGTGGTACTCGGGGAGTTTTTCGATCCTGGTGCCCGTTCATACTAAACACATTGATGGATGTTCTGAGGGAATGCTATACTTAAGGAGAGCTTGGGTATATCGTCGAGGAAGACACTACCCTTGCAGCTATAATTACTGAAGTAAAGAAAATTATTGAACAACGCTACTGAAGGTAAAGTTTAAGCACTATAGAGGATTTTCAAAAGAAAGAGATTAGACAATCAGTCAGCAGACGCTAATTGGAGTACTTGGCCGGCAACATGTAAAGTCACTTGTAGAAAGACGCAACATTATACAACAAAATAGTGGAGACGGAAAACTAAGTGCTTTGCTCCTAGAGTGGATAGAGAAGTCATCGTATGAGAGGCGTCCAGAGGAATCCAGGAAACATGTAAGGATTGTAAGAATACGTGTTTCAGGAGTACCGGGCAACAGAAGGGCACGAGGCAGATGCGGGCTTGCCAAAGCATTATTTGCTTATTTAGCATATTTTGCAAATAGCATTATTTGCTGCGAAGGCCCACAGACCGAGAAGGACAGTGCCCTCCAGTCCCCCGACCTCCGAAGCATCGGGTGTGGTACGGCAGTCCTACCACATGACCAGACACGTGACCTTATGACCAGACTATCATATATACACGACAGGTACTTTCACTCGCAGAAGCACCGAGGACAGTGCCGCGCGATTCAATTTGGCGATAGAAAGAGCAAGAACGGCTTGAAAGATGAACAGAGAACTCTGTTAGATCTCTTCATTCAATGGCACTTTTTTTGTGTCCACCGGCTACAAACCGCTGGTGCCAGGCATTCGCACACCGTTATCTAACGGGAGAAAAATGCCATAAGCAGCACTACGTGGAAGACTGTACCGTCTGAAGGCTAAACGCGATTGATTCAAGGCTTTCCAGTGTCCAAAACCAAGCTCAGTTTGCAAAATCAACCCAGGGAAGCCTCCAAAAGGCCGCTCCGAGCAAGTCACGTACGTCCGCGTCCCAATTAGCACACGCCCGCGGCGCTCCTCCCAAGGTCATCGTCTTGACACAACGAGTCGGTCACCCTTTGAACACTACAACCCTTTCGCCGCCGGACGTTTGCTTTTTTTTTTTCGTTTGTAGCTGTTACAGAGTTCAAAGAGGATCGCTTTTGTGCGTGCGAATGATGTTCTCACATACCTTTCATACACATGGGCTGCGTTTTTTGAAAGGAACGCGAGGCCAGTAGCTCTCTTACTTTTTTGGAATCTGTGCCTACTACTAACGGAACTCCCCGCGCGCGCAATGTTTCCAGCCGTTGCTCGGAACAGCAAGCGATGCGAGAGAGAGAAGGGTATACGCGTCCCTGGTCGGACACTGCGCGAAGGTGTTTTTCGTTTCGCGTTTGTTTGTTTCTGTTCTCCCTCGCCGGGCGCCGCGTGCTTTCCACGAGAGGACGAGCTATGTGGGTCAGTCGCGTCCTTTCATAATCAGGCGCTATCAAAACGCGCGCGGGAGAGCACGCGCTCGCTCGTGCCTATTCAAATGACCCCCGCGCGGCGTCAGCCTTGTGAATGTACTGCCGGGGTGCGGTTTTCACTTTGCGTCTGTCCCGTCGGCGGTGCGTGGACGTAACTCTCTCTTTCTATTATCATCCGGGAGCCCTCTCCGTTCTTCTCTGTATCTAACGCGTTGCACGACAGCTCGCCTCGCAACCTTGTTTCGCGTCGAGACGACACCATTGTGACGGCAACTTACGCTAAGCTAACGCGGCAGCGTAAGCTGCCGCGTTAGCTTAAGCAAAATTGACCGTTTGCGCACAACCTGCAACCAGGCCACGCGCTACGCGAGACGATGTCTTCTTCCAATGTCAAAGGATTTGTGCGCTGGAACTGTCCATTCCCAATTTGACTCTATTGAGGGAGGGTGATGGATTCTACTTTATTTCATAAATACCTGTTGCGCATGGGGAGGTACCACTAGGTTTTCCATCCCATCTTACTTATGGCCAGTGCCTCATGCGTCTCAGTTGAAAGAACGGAATGAAACGAGTTATCTTTCTCGTGTGAGTCTCGGGTCTTTTGCAGTTTACTGCGCTGTCTCAACATCAAACACCAACCAAGCCTTTCTTCTGAGCCCTTCTGACCATAGAAGGGGCTAATAAGAGAGAAATCGCGGTGTGGTGGTAAATCTCGCCGCGTGAAAGGAGTTGAAATGTTTGATTAACGCGGGCACTCATTGCGCAGAATAGAGTCATAAAGGAATACGTGACCGCGTTTCGTAACTCCGCTGAAACCGTTGAAGACTTCCATAACAGCATCTTCACTCTCTTGCTCGAGGTTTTTATGAGACACCATGCGCAACCACAGATGGCAGAGAGCCTAACACCACAAAGGCCAAACAACATGTCATACTGAGAGAAATTAGGAGAACGTGTTCGCTTCATTTCTGGCCACAAAAAGTAATTAATGCAAGAATCAATGAAACGTTTATTGAGTAAAGTATAGTTAGTAAAGCAGTTATTCATCACTAATTACTTTACTCAAGCAGGTGCATCTGAAAACTCGCTCCAGCGTTTAAAAAACGCGACTATTGGCTCTTCGTTAAATTCGCCACACTTAAATCACACTTTTGTGATATGAAGCTCAGCGTGGCAAAAGTAACACGTTAGGCTTTGTTCGTTTAATCCCGCACAGACACATCCATTCCCCCAAATGTGCTTGACTCTGCATAAACGATTGATTGATTGATTGACTAATTGATTGATTGGCTCAAAAAATAATGTTTGGGATTTTAGGTGCCGAAACTATAGTATGATTATGAGGCACACCTTAGTGGGGGGACTGCGTATTAATTTTGACCCCCTGGAGATTCTTCAACGCGTACCCAACGCACGCTACCGCGAAAGTTCTTGCATTTCGCCCCCACCTAAACGGGGTCGCCACGAGCGGAAATAAAACCCGCAACCTACTACGGCGTCTCTCATAGCCCCGGTGTTGCTTTGTTACAATCACTCAATCAATCAATCAATCAATCAATCAATCAATCAATCAATCAATCAATCAATCAATCAATCACATTGTTAAAAAATCCTGGCTGCTCTTCCTCTCTTGGGAAAGACGTGGAAGGACGTGGAAGCTGTCAAGAGCTGTACAGTCACAGCTGTACATTACAGCTGTGACAACTGTCAATTACAGCTGTCAAGAGGCCATTTTGACGACGACCTGTGAGCTCCAGAGGGCATTGTGCACATTCGACGTGGTGGGGTCCAAACGAGTTTCTCGCGTCGCCTTTTCCTCTCTGACTCCCTCCTGTCATGTATACACACGCTCTGAACCACCCCATAACATGGTGCGCCAGACAGCAGCAGCAGCAGTAGTAGGAAAGAAAGCTTCGTTTAAAAAAATCGAGTGCCCTATCACTGTGTCAAGAAGGATGACCAGCGAAGCTGTGAATGTGGACCCCTTAATGGCGAAGGGCACCTCCGCCGCGGGTCGGCCCGGTGCCGCACTATCATCGGGATCGGCCCACCTTTGGGGTGTGCTGAAGCCCTCCTTCACCTCCACCGCGGGTCGGTCCACATTGCACTATCTTCGGTATCGGCCCACGTATGGGGAGTGCTTAACGCCTGCATCACCTCCGCCGCGGGTTGGCCCGCCATTTTACTATCTTCGGGATCGGCCCACGTATGGGGAGTGCTTAAAGCCTGCTTCACCTCTGCCGTAGATCGACCCAGCATTGCACTATCTTTGGGACTGGCCCACGTATGCAAAATTGTTGGTCTATGTCCAGGGAGAGGAGACCAGCCATAAACAGCTTCGCTGTATATTATAAGAGAGAGAGAGAAAGATTTGAAACGCCAGCCGCCCGTACGATTGAATGTATCACACTGGTCAGGTCGATGTTGAATCTGCGGCCGCAGTGTGACCGGGCAATGGGCACGGACAGCTCGGCGCGCCGCAAACGCGAAAGGGAAGCACGGCGTTTGTTGCCGCCAGCCTGACAACCGGACACCCGCCGGCCGCTGTCGTTTTCATGTGGAAACGAGACGGCATGACGGACGTCGAGGAAAGGCTCTTCTGGAGAGGGTACGCGTAGTGAGAGGGAAGAGGCAGTGCTTCAGTTTGCTTCTCATACGATACGGTGAGAGAGCTGCGTGTGAGAACGTCGCTACCGGAACTACCGGTGGCGTGGAGCAAATAAGAGAGGACGACTCAATGAAACGAATGCGAGAAAGGAAGGACAGTGAGAAGGAGATGGAAGGTGAGGGGGGAAGGGAAGGGTGACGGTTTTCGTCGCGCAGAAAGAAAACAAAGCGGAACCATAGAAAGAAAACGCTGAACAGACGGCTCCTGCTGCGTTGTCGTACGGTTCCCCGCCGGCTCGGACAGCTCTATTCTCATGCAGAGGAGACCCCGCCAAAGCGACGAACTGAACACAGCGCACACGAAGAGGTCACAGTCTTTTTTTTTTTTTTGGGGGGGGGGGGGTGAAAGTCGCCCGTTCAGGAGCCTCAGCGTGCTCGTGTGCTGGGCGCTTCGGTGTCTAAAATTGGCCGCCGACTCCGTTGCAAGCATGATAGCGATCGCAACGGCTTCCTACTCGTCGTTGTTGTCTGCTCGTTATTATTATTTCTTTCTATCTGAGCGACTGCAAAGCACTTTGTAAGTGTCTGAATTAACGGCGGCTTAATGGCATGCCCTAGAATGGAGCTGCGGGAGGCACAGCGCAGGCACTGTTTCCAGACTGTGCCTAAGCAAGCGGCCGGTTGCTGCTCATCAACACAACTTGATGAGATAGGATCAAATTGAAGAACGTTGCGAAGAACGACGGCTCTGCACTAAAGACCAGTGCCGCTTATAGATGATGATAATGACGGTGCTGGGCTTGATGATAGAACGACATACTGCCACAATGACATCTCTAACCAGTATCACGAAGAAAAGTAATACGATGTAAAGGGGAAAAAAACGAAATAAAACTTCGAAATAATAGAAACGTCAAACAGGAACTGCTTGCTTTCACAGATAATTTGCGTTCTCCCGCAGTACAAAACGCCCAAAATTATTACGAAGCGAGACAAAGCTCAGCACGAAACTTGTCCTAGTGGATCCGGCTTGAGTTATTCAATTTCTTAAAATTGGTAATAAGTACCAATGTTCCCTTCTGTACTAAAGATAGCGTTGCTAATGGCACGCCTAAGCACTTCTTTTACTTCGAAGCATTCTCTGGCTGAACGGCTGAAACTCCTTTCCCACTACGGCAATGAAATCAGAAAAGGGGACAGTGTGTTTTGATACAATATGATTTTTAAATTTACATAAAGCGTCTAGCGTGTCTGGCGGATCAAATTTACACGGTAAGGAACACGTAGTGAAAGATGTTGGACTGAGCGTCTTTGTAAACGACTGCGGCTAAGCAGGGTTCAGAATCTCATAAAGTTAGAAGTCGCGATGCGGGAAGAAAAATAGCACTCGATGGCTAAAGGGCAAACCTACGTCAACTAGTGTCACAATGCGGGGTTTTTGGTTTGCCATCTTGGAATACTAACGCAGCGCAAACAAGACGTGGGCACGAGAGGGAGAGATTTATTATGATAGAAAATCTGGAAGGTCGGCCTGAATCAAAGCTTTGACCCGCTACTCAGCATTGGGGAAGGGAGACTGGAATAAAAAGAGAGAGAGGGAGAGAAGTGCTGATGAGAGTGAATATGGTGGTGGGTGAACTTAAACAGCAGAGAACTTCAAATTCTCAAATCTGGACCGCTCTCGTGCAAGAACTTGATGCGAGCATTTAGAACATCATCTCTGACAAGGAGGACGCGGGAAGACACGTGAACACATATATACACGACGCGGTGTCTGTGTGTTCACGTGAACTTCTAGTGTCGTCTTTTTTGAGCTGCACTATAGCGTCCCAAGTACAGCTGAGTTTGAATTAGTAAAGACAACTGCTGAGTTCTTAGAGTTAGAGCTGAGTTCTTAGAGGCAGTTACTCCGTTAGTTGTCTCACATTCAACTACAGCAATCTGCAAATCGATTACCGTAGCGCAGAGTTGAACGTCAATAACCGCCTTAAGGGCCGTCTACTCTCCAGGGAACACTGGCGCTAGAGTAGGCTCCTGACAACGCGTTTCACAAGGACATAATCGCAAAATTACATTGGAAAACTTGTATCTTGGTACCGGTGGTTTCTGAAATCTAATTACGCAGCGAATTACCAATTGTTCACCTCAAGAACGCAGTAGACGAGACGCAATCAAACGTTTAGCGGGAACAAAGTGTCCTTATTGTAACAAATACAGGTGGAATTTCGCGGCTGCTCAGAGACACCAATGCAAAAGAAGGAAACAAAAAAAAAAAGAAACACGATTTCTATGGTAATGTGTGGTGCTAAAGTTACGCAATATTAACCAATAAGCGCGCAATATTTCCCCGTAAATACAGGGCCTTGCAATTTTAATTAAAAGGCTGCGCTAGATACGCAAGCGCTACTTGCCGAGGTGGTTTATTCGCTTTTGCGGGCACAACTTTAGGGAAAATGTCAATGAATACATAATTACAATTATGCTAATTATCTTTCCTAATGTTGCGATAATGGTGCGCGTTTTTACATATTTTATTACGCTTATCATCATCAAATCAAATCATCGATGTCCAGTGCGGTAATTTCTCATTCACAGGTGAGAAACGACACAAAGACGAACTCTTCAGGCGTGTTTTGTGTTGCTAGCACACTCATTATTAAATTTACTGATAGTTTCGCTTTCAAGGCTCTGGACAATGCGATTAGTCAGAATTGTCGTCAGACCAACCAGAGCAACCGTCAATACCACCTGCCCTCTTTGATGCATCTCTATATGCCAACTGGACTCCGCCGAAGAGAGGCGACTCTGCTTTATCGCTTATGGCTAGGGGTGGCTTTCACGAAATCGTGCTCATTTCGCATTGGAATGGCCGACAACGCTCTCTGCAATGCCTGTCTTTGCGAGGAGACGCTGGAACACATTCTGTGCGACTGTCCTGAATATAATGTTCAGCGACAGTCCCTGGCATCCGTTCTAGCGCACCTTGACACTAGACCATTGTCCCTCGACACGATTTTCACATGCCACCGACAGAAGACATCGCAGGTGAAGGCGACGAAGGGACTACTTCGGTTTTTGAAAGAGACGGGATTGGAGAAGCGGCTGTGACAGTGATATCACGTACCATGCCAGATTGATGGACTCCAACGGACGATGTGTGTGCGCTGTGCTATGTGCTCTCTCTCTCTCTCTCTTCCCCTTCCCCATCTTTCATCGCCCCCATCCCTCTCCCATGTGTAGGGTAGCAAAACGTTTAAGCTAAACTGGTTAATCTCGCTGCCTTTCCTTCTCCCCTTTTTCCTTCCGTCCTTCCTTCGTCACTCGCACGACTTAATAGGATCGGAAACGTTAAGAGTAAATATCAAGCGCTTCCTTCGGCCGCAGATTCAATGCTAACGAATTACTGTCGACAGTCGTCGTGAGATGGATTCCGCCGCAGTTTTTTGTTGTTTTGTGTGTGTGTGTGTGTGTGTGTGTGTGTGTGTGTGTGTGTGTGTGTTTGTGTGTGTGTGTGTGTGCTATGGAAACGCGCGGTTGTCTGGCGGAGGTGCGGCACCAATCACAGCATGCTGCATTTCCGGAAATGAAAAAAGAATTGGAGGCATTGAGCGAAATACTTGGCTCCGAATGAATGAATGCGAAATAAATATTGATTGATTGATTGATTGGTTGGTTGGTTAGACACAAACGGGGAAGATGAGTTTCAGAGGGAATATGGCACGCTCAGTTTCTGAAAGTTCGAAGTGACAGAATCGTTTTACCGATATTGATTTATTCACCATCATCAGCAGCAGCCTATATTTATGTCCACTGCACCCTCCCCCCCCGTTCCCCCCCGTCCCCCCCCCCCCCCAACACGAAGGCCGCTCCCAGTAATTTCCAGTTATCCTCCTCTTGCGCTAGCCGATTCCAACTTGCGCATGCAAATTTCTTAATTCCATCCCTCCCATCAAGTTTTCTGCCGTCCTATCTTCCGTCCTAGACTGCGCTTCCCTGCCCTTGGCACTCATTCTGTAACTCTAATGGTCCATTCGTGCGCGAACTCGCCGCGTCTTTCCTCCCCCAACCCTTATCTACCTCATCTTTCTATCCCCTTTTCCGTCCCCCTTGTAGGGCCAACTAGACGCATTTCTGGTTAACATCCCTGCTTTCTCTCTTTTTTTCCTTCTCCCTAATGGTCCACCGGATAAGTGCTCTACGAATTGCAAGTGGCCTGCCCAGCCGCATTTTTTTTTCTCGCTTAATGTCGACTAGAACATCGACCATCCCCGTTTGTTCTTTGATCCACACCGGTATCTTCCTGTCTCTTAACGTCATGACAAACATTCTATTGCGATATCAATCATATGGACACTGCAAGAGAATTTCTGCCGTCGCCGTGAGGTTCCACTTATATTCAGGAACATCTATGCCATTTGCCACGCCCTGATATATTACATGCGGTATATGTAGGTTATATTGCCACACCATGTGTTACATCTTTGACAACATCATTCCTCAGGATTTTGAGAACCGCAGCCCGAAAGCAAATGTCATGAAACAAAACACCGACAGCAGATGCCTTTCATCTTAGGTCTTCTCAGATTTGAAGTGAAATATTAAATCAGAGACCCGCCTTTCTTGCTTTCGCGACACTGGATAAAACGCTAGTCAACGTTATTTCCAGGTTATTAAGGCCGCTAATTCCCAGAATCGACCGTACTCGGCTGGGAAACGGATCACCCGACGTTCGAATGGAGGTGGCGCGGTGCGTTTGACAGCGCTCCCGCCTGTCAACGAGGGGAACCGCGTCAGCCAAGTTGGTGAGGCAGCGCCGTTATACTTTCGTTGTCCAATAACTGCCATTATTTTTTAAAACTCAGGGGTAACACGGACTCCCCTCTTCTGTAGAGTGCTCCATGGAATCGGCTTTTGGCAGCACGGCCTCAGTGTGTGTGTGTGTGTGTGTGTGTGTGTGTGTGTGTGTGTGTGTGTGTGTGTGTGTGTGTGTGTGTGTGTGTGTGTGTGTGTGTGTGTGTTTGTCAGAGGTGTCTAGTTCCACGAAACTGCTAGAACAGGCTTTGATGACGTAACGAGTCCTTTTTTTTTCACGCCCGAAGCCACGCTGCCCCTGGAGCGCGTTTTCAATTGAGTGCATTAAAAAATAGTAGCATTTCTTACTTCTTGAGTTCACGTGTAATTTAGGCTGAATAGCGTAATTACTGGGCCGACGGCTATCCAGAAAACCAACGAAGAACGAGAAAAATATTTTCCGTCAGTACTCCTGCGAAAGCAGAAAGAAGAGCTGCGGCGGAGATAGCGCTTTGAAAACAGCAGAAACTGTTGTTTTCAAATTAAGTGGTTCAGTGATTGAGGACACAAAATATACCGGAAGATTCATGTGGCTGTTAAAAGCATGCAGTTCGCATTATCCGTGTAGAAAGCTTTTCGTTCTTTTTTACAGACCTGCATGTAAGCTTATCACATGCCTAGGCCAAAAGTGTCCATATAATAAAAATTGTAAAAAAAGAATTGAGTTTCGTGGTGTGCATTCGCATTTCTTCCTTCCTTCCTCTCTTTCTTTCTTTCTTTCTTGGTGAAAATGTATAGCTGACGTAATTTTAAATTCCCTTTCGAGGACACAACTTGGCGCACAAGAAAAAGCCATACAAGGTTGGCTTTTATTTGAGTAGTTACAAATCCTTCCATAATTCATGTAAAATGAATGAATGAATGAATGAATGAATGAATGAATGAATGAATGAATGAATGAATGAATGAATGAATGAATGAATGACAAAAGATACCTTTTAGTACCGCTTAATCACATCTTTGCTTTGCTTGTAGTTGAATGAAAGCATGCGATATAGGGGAGATTTCACAGTGAAAATAATCACTAATTTCCCCACATCTCTCAAAATTTCACGTTGTCCGCGTTGATCGCAATAATACTGCTGTAGGAACTTTAGGTACGCAGGGAAAAATAACTATATAAAATCAAAATTTTATTAATTGCATTCATGACGCGTTTTTAATGAGGAACTGCATCAGTGCACACAGGTGCAAGGAAACTTAGTACAGGTCACGTCAAGATAAAGCAATATTTCATTGTCAGCTTATAAGTTGTAAGTATGATGTGTGAAAATCTGATTTATAGAGTAAACTTACACATAAGTTTATAGCAACGTTTTTTAGCTAGTTACGATGGTTACGGCGAAATTATTTTAGATAGTTATGACCACAGTGAGTTCAGTTTTATTATAGCTAGACAAATCGGACTCCCTGGCCGATACAATGTAAGGATTCGTTTTTCTTCATTCTACACCTGTCATATACGTGCTCTTGACCACACCATCTTGATGATAATATGGGCTGAGTGGTGATCCGGACCATCGACGAAGCATGAAATAGAATCGTTAGGCTCTCACGTCGCGCTTCTTCTTTTTTTCACTACTGCAACAATTTCATATCTCAAATGTATCTTACCAGTGTTCGCAATAAATAAATAAATAAATAAATAAATAAATAAATAAATAAATATATCGATTATTGTGGCACTTGCTGTGTCTCCCTGTCGCCATCATTGCTCCGCACACCATCTTCACTGCAGTGCAAGCATGAGAACGGTGAAGGTATCTTCGCGAGCAACATTAGGGAGCCCCCTCTCTTTACCCCTCTCAATCCCGTTTCTTTTTGTATTCTTTGTTTTGATCACACCTGGGAACGTGGTTGCATGCATTGCAAGGCTTCCGACAGGCGGCGCCACGTACTAGTGCGTACTAAGTGCGTACTCTGAAACCTTGAAGCAGGAAGTCTGTTGTATACGCGTGAAAGACGACGCTATTGTGCGCGCCCTTTCCAACTACCTTTTTGCTGCTAGAGCGAGCCAGCAACTTCCTCCTCTTTCTCTTGCTTCGTGACGTCAGAGCGCGGTGCGAACTCGCTCCACGTCAACGTTGCCGGCACGGTGCCGCCACCTGTGAGAAACGAGAGGAAACGATGTTACGGTGCTTAAGGAAGGAGAAAATGTGGCGGTGGGGGTGGGGGAGGAGGTTAATGTCACGGCAATTTTGCGAGGCAAGTAATTGCTGCTAGCGCATCGCCACTAATTTGTAAATTGTCATTGAAGGAAAAAGAAACGCTATTAGTTAAGGCCAATGATTTTATGAGTGCGTTGCTACAGGAAGCTCTCGTAACAAAGAATGTACCAGCTCTCGAAAGAGCATGGATGACGACTACTGGTTGGAGTTGAAGTAGTGCGCATGTACCTTACATCCGACGTTGCAGGTAGGCAACATTTTCGCTTCGTAAAATCTCGCCTGCTGGTGGCAGAATAGACATGTACTTTTTCTAGGTGTGCTTGTACAGACAGCAACAATGCGTTTAATGTAGACAAAGGTGAAATAATGTTTCAAGCGCAGTAACCGCCAGCATTATTTAGTCGGTACACTGGTCAATCAACCAGTTCTTATTACTTAAAGTCACATGACACAAAAATAGTGAATTTGGGCATTTTCAATAGTACACCCATTTTACTCGTTGAAGGCGATGGTGCTGAAATCGACCTGACGCAGAACTAAGCGTTTAGGAAAATAATCCCGTTTCCTTTCCTGAAACTTGGGAATTTCTTTTACATTTCCTGAAACTTATTGTGAACGATCAGATAAGCTTTTAACATTGCGCAAGGATATCAAGCGAGCAACCTTAGCAGGAAAATTGCATCATATGGAAGATCACTTTTAATTCTTTTGGCTGACTTGAATTCAGAGGTTTCAATCGCTAATTAGAGTATTTGTAGCTTATTCGCAGTGTGAATTAATAGCCAGCCTCCATTTTAGTGCGCAAAAGACCTTGAGTACTGCTTTAATAAAATTGATGGAGTTCGTTTTAACTAACATACGTGCTGTACCCTTGCGCTATCTCATCTCTGGCATGACCCTTAAAACTCTACGATAAGTCAACTCATGAAACACTGCACTCAAGTCAGGAACCAACCAGTCCAAATACGAACGTCTCCGCGCTGCGTATATCACTACTTTGCCACATTTCTTACTGCAACGAGCTGATTGCAAGGATCGGTAGTTTAAGTGCATTGAAGGGAAGCTTTAGCTTGTGGGCAACTCAAACTTCTTACAATGCTTGGTATTTGTTCCTCGAAGCTGGTTTTCATAAGTAAGCTGCAAGAAATGGCGCGAACGATTGAAACATGACATTGCATATATTATGCAGCTTCGTAGCGCTGCAAGAACATGAATGCAGGTGTACTTTATAAAATACGCTGGAAGTTTCTGCGTGCTAGAAGGTCCTGCTTGTTCTCAAACCACATATAATGATTGCGTTTTTGTTCTTTTAGCTTTATTCCGGCAATGTCGTCTCTCTCTCTCTCTCTCTCTGATTAGAAAAATGCCAGAGAAAGTCTCAAGTATACATAGATAATACATATCGAATCGACATCGTTACTATTCATCCAGCTCATTTTCTTGCATCCGATGAAGGTGGCGATGCCTATGCCTTCACATTCAACAAAATGGCGAACAACGTTACACTATATATAGTAATAAAATTGTTGAGTTTGAATATACTCGTATTGTGAAGATTTTTGATAAATGGAGATCACTTATAGATTGTTTTATTACAAATTCCAAAGTATGTTGGAGGAAAACATACAAAGGCGATGCATGCCCCTCTGCGAAACGATGATGAGCTATATGTGATAGAAGTTCGGTAACCATTAGGCAGAACTAGTGCCGGACCTCATTATAGGCTCAAAAATTCTTACGTAAATCTGTCTTTTGCGGATCTCACCAAACAAAGCACGCAGCATGATAATAATGTGAGAAATAGACTGTCATTGCAACAGACACTACCATGCATGTTGATTGTTTCAACCACCGCTGAGCGATATGCTGAATGATTTATTGTGTGACTGCATCCACTATGAAATATCACGTCTTCAGCTGTTCCAGTGAAAATATTAGCACTTCCTGCGTGTCGTAAACAAAGACCAAAGGTGTTCCCTATTACCCTGCTTAGTCATATGTTATACACACTTGAACAGAAATAACTTTTTAACAGTCATCATCGGCCTATATTTATGTACACTGCCGGACGAAGACCTCTCTCAGCGGCTTCCAATTACCCTAGTCTTAAAGTAACAGATTTCAATTAGGCTCCTAACAAATACTAATTGCCACTAAAGTACCAATTTTGCCATCAGAAAGCTAACTGTACTTGCGTAGGTCTCAATTGACTCTCTGTTGTTAGCGTTTTTGTTTTAAGGCGCTCCGAGATGAAACATACCTTCGAGTAGCTGAATTGGGTTTTGCTCCCACAAATGCCTTGCGTACTAGTATGCTATCGCAGCGTTTTGAAAGAATAAAACGCAATTCATAAAACTCTCACAATACGGTTCCCATGTAAGAAGGCCATTGAGTACCCAACATCAATATGATCTGTCGCGTAGATTTTTTGCTTGGGCGTTAGTGGATCAACCCATCAGCGCGCGGTGTACGTGTGAAAATGCAGTAATATTTTTGCTTCCAAGTAACTAAAGAATAAATATGCTGTTGTTTTTAGTACGCCATTTTGTTACCGAAGGGTCCTGCAGAGACGAACGCATAGTAGCTTTTTGTCAGCGGTATGACGTCTTTGATCTATTCACCGACAATATAGAATCACTTTAAACGGATAAATTCTTCTTTTAATGTTTTCGCCAATTTCGCGGAATAGGTTGATTATTAGAAGAGGAAAATGAAGGTTAAAGTTACATTGTTTTGAATTTCGGTCAGAAACACCATCGCCGGTGACCCTCATTGTGACGTCATGAATCTCAAAGTATCTTGTTTTCTTTCTTTTTCCGTATTTGGGGCCGTTGTTGCTCAGAGGGGGAGAAATTTGTTCCTGAAAGTGATTACGTTCAACCCGCCGTGGTTGCTCAGTGGCTATGGTGTTGGGCTTCTGAGGTCGCGGGATCGAATCCCGGCCACGGCGGCCGCATTTCGATGGGGGCGAAATGCGAAAACACCCGTGCACTTAGATTTAGGCGCACGTTAAAGAACCCCAGGTGGTCAAAATTTCCGGAGTCACCCACTACGGCGTGCCTCATAATCAGAAAGTGGTTTTGGCAAGTAAAACCCCATAATTTTTTTTTTTGATTACGTTCAGTCGTTGGCTGCTTTATAACACGACTGATTTCATCTTATCTAGGCACTAGCAAGCGCTGTCGAAGTCGATGATGTCACGGCCGGCCGGTGCGGGATCTTCACGGAAGGGGTCGCCACTCATCTTTCGTGTTTGCGGCTTTTCTGGCTTACCAAGTCTGCCCCGCGTAAAGTGTGGCTGTTTTCGTATTGTAGAAACTTAATCTTAAATATTCTTCTTAATTATTGTTCTTTGAATACACATGCGAAATGCAGCTTAACTGATTTGAAAGAAGTACTAGCTGCTAGCTGCTGGAAGCCGAACACTGCGATTTAGGGCTTGGACTTTCTTTTACAAAAATTGCCGAAGGTCCACAAATTAGAAACAAACAAAAAAATGGCTACAAGTTCACAAAGCCATAAGTTCGCTCCAGAAACTGACACCCCAATCCTGTAAATTGCATTTGTACGAGATACTAAAGCGGAGACATGTGACACATTAGGATGGCCACATTGTTTGCTCCCGCCGCGCAAAAGTGCTATCGCCATCTTGGTGGCACATCTCAATTATGTTCGGTTTGGACGCCCTAAACAATCGAGCTCACGCGTTACCTAGATATTTTTTTTTTTACTGCCGAGTTAGAGAGCCATAAGCATGACGAATCGACATTTTCTTACATTTTGTCATTTCCGGCAATTTGTGAAAGCATGAAGATTTAAATTATAAAAGAAGAGGACGCCAAAAATACCATATATCCAATTCAGTGTGTGCCAAGCAAAACAATTTCCCGAACAAGGCAGACAACAATCCAAGCAAGACCGAAATTCACAGGAAGATATGGAGGCTTTAAACGGCTGTTGAAGTTGACGCCCTGACGAAGACAAGCCTCCTTGCCGAAACATTGGCGCCAATGACATTTTCTGTTCGGCCACTCCTATTTACTTCGTCGGTGTAAGGATTGATGATTCGGGTTCATCCGAATGACTCCGAATATCGGGATCCTCAATTGTAATGACGTTACCGTGCGCTGAATACATTCGCGAAAAAAAAAAAAAATAAATAACTACGAAGCTGGCGGCGTTCGTCGTAACCACAGAGTCCTCTCGCAACCCGCTCATCAAAGTCAGTTTCCCTAAGAAGTGTTCAAAACAAATTGCCCTAAGTAAGTAAGAATTAAGTTGGAAGCTAGGCCTACACTTCTTCATCATGGGCACAATCTCGCTGCCGTGCCGCCGCAGGCGGCGCTAAGCCGATGGAGTGACGCAACCTGGACGACCCCGCTCGGGCGTCCACTGGCATGCTTGACCTTGTGGACGCGGAGAGGAGTTTTGTGAGTCATTAACAGCCTCCGAGAGGACTTGCTCTTATTGCTTTAATTTTAACATGTAATTTCGCCGTTCAACAGAACTTACTCGATAGAAACAGGGTATAAAATTGAGCCAGTTGGTTCGGGTTCTTAATCACGTCAACTCAAAAGGGGCGGCAACACGCAGCAGAGTGAAGTACACCGGACAAGCGCTGAAATAAGAGCTGCCCTTTTTTCACTGTTTGCTTGTCTGTTTCGATTTAGAAGCATGGGAAGGTAGAACAGTTGCCCTGTGTGCTTCTTTATATGTGTTGCCGTCGCTTTCGCGTTGCCGTGATGATGGCTCTACAGCAACACGTGGAACGTCTGTGATGAACAACAACAACAACAGCAACAACAACACTGCTGCAGGAAAGCGTTACCGTGCAGCGAAACATTCCTCACGACTTTCACTACACCAGCGAGCGAGTCTATCCACAGTACCCCGCTAAGATTGCGAACCGAAACATGAAGGCGGTACAGCCAGTAGCGTTGGACACGTATGAGCTGTTATTTTCCTATCAGTCACCCTCCCTGCCTTTCTCATCTCTCTCTCTCTCTCTCTCTCTCTCTCTCTCTCTCTCTCTCTCTCTCTCTCTACCATTTACCATAGTGTCCCTGTGCGTCCTCCCACGTGAACTCAGTGCTCACTCTATTTCCATTCCCGCTTTCCCTTACACCCAATGTGTAGGGCAGCAAACCGGACGCTCGTCTGGTTTACCTCCCTGCATTTCCTCTCCTTCCTTTCTCTTCACTTCTCTCGCCACAGGTGCTTGACACTACTTTAGTGGCAAGGAAAACTTGGAGGTATCACGCATATGCTTTTGAAGAAATCACTGAGCCCGTATTTTTCTGAAGAATAAATGCCCGAGACGGGGAACCGTCTCTTTACGTACTGTACTGGACTTACTTACTTTTGCCAACCTCCAGTGCGAACGTTGAAAGGGGCTCTCGATGCTTAGTATCGTAAATCGAAAAGTGCCAGCCGCAATGACCGATTCCAACATTGGTAAATATGCACGTATACCATGTCATAGCGAATTGTAAAGGGGATAATTCCTTCTGAACGTGTAAATGTTGGCTGTAAGAAACGTTCCTGCGGCTTATTGTCTTTTCGCGTTGTTTTCTTTCTTTCTTTTTCTGAAAAGTTTTTAGAGTACAGGGAAACCTAAAAGGTGAGTAATTCTAGAAAGGCCGTTAATTTCACATTACAGACCCCTTAAAAGAAAGCGCGACGCAAACAGTCAAGATTGATTCAGATTTTCCACCAAAATAAATTCAGAAAACGCAGAACCCTCAGTATAACATTCGGCCATATTGGATCGTCCCGTCTGATACATTTCATTTCACAATACTCCGATATCTCTTGCTATTGTCGATTGGCAGAGTTGTATAGTTAATGCGTTACAGAAAGAAAAAAAAAAGCAATTATCGGAAATTAGTGCAAACAAATTTAAGACCTGAATGACGAATCTTGAGATTAACACTTTTTCTTTTAAATGGAAGAAACGTGACCAGAATCGGCTCACTGGCGGCCAAGAAAAAATGATTACTCTTTTGGATTGGATTAGGGTACAGCGGGTTGCGAATGGTAATCTTTGAGAGACAATTCGAAAAGGAATCGAATATTGCCAGAAGAGAATCGAATAGAATGCTTCTCGAACATTTTTGGAATAATGAACAGTCCGTTTGCACAACTGATGTAAAACGATGTTCACATCCCAGTATTCAGAACGTTAGCAAATTGTTGTAACTACATTGCACGAAATGCAGCGTTGTTTATTAAAAGCGCAAACGGAGCATTAGCAACAAAGTAGTTTGTTCGCATGACTCGTCATGACTCGTCGGAGAGCGTCAAAGCCTGCTTCAATACGTTAGTTTTCACGTTTAACGTACGCTTGCTCCAATTTTATGCGAGGTTGCGCAAAGTTGTCTTTTTGATACATTCGCAAACTATTGGAGGAAAATTCGTATTTACCAAAAATGACTATGCGATTCCTTAATAGAGAGTTACGAATATTCGCGCACCCCTACTGAGAATTCGGTGGCGGATACGAGGCAGGCAGAACCGCCCGCACTCTATAGCGGAATACCTGCGAATTGGCAGCACGACGCAACCAAGCTTATATCGCAGTATCGAGGTTCTCTTCCCGTCGCACTGACCGTCACCAACTGAAAACGCAATACCCTTCTCCTTACCTGCCCTTCTCCCTTGCTCTACTTCTCTCTAGATTTACCAGGGGTGGGTGGACGGATGCTATGAACGTCCCCTTTGAAACGCAGCAGTGGGTTGCGCCACTAAATCTTATCATTATTTTGACTAATGTCCTACCTCTCTGCAGAAAAAAAAAAATACACTCGAGGAATTCCCAGCATCAAAGTTTCTGACTCATCATTGGGAACTTTCTTTCTGTACGCCTCCGTTGTTTTTTGTCTCCCTATGCTACCAGACATGCTACAGTAGCGCCATCAACTGGTGTGTTTAAGCAAAGCGGCGGCGAGGAGAACCAGACATCATTGCCTCCGGTGCGCCACCGGAGTTCGGAGGCTATAAAAAAGCGGCGCCGTGTTTAGAACGAGCCGTCAGATGACGCTACCTTCGCGTATCGCGGTCGTAGCAGGCAAGAGTGTCAGTACAGTGTAGCGTCAGGTTGCTTTTCCAGAGTGAACTTGGCCGTACGAAAGTCATCGCGGTGCCATGCCAGAACTCATCGACACAATACCGCAACAATTCTGCCCAGCGTTATGCGGTGCCATGAGGCGTCTCACCCCCCGTGCATACAGAGCCACAAATAAATCTCCACTAATACTACATCCGCATACACGGAAATGTTTATTCGTCTCCGTGTTACCACCCATGCTGCTCGCTCTGTACGGTGTGCTGCTCAGAGAGTCACTCAGATCTCCCCGATCCACTGCCCTGGCCCGTTGCCCAAAGGCAGGAATGTGATTGCCTATTCCCACTGGAGACCCCTCGGACTCATCTTAATGGTTTCCGTCTTCGAAGATATATTTTATACTCGTCGCGTAACTTAAAAAAAGAAAATTTTGTAACGTTTAATTTCAAAGGGGTATTCAATGCTATTTTAGGTTATTATTATTATTATTATTATTATTATTATTATTATTATTATTATTATTCACTAAACGAAAGTCCTCGGCCTCTAAACCAGAGAGCCGAACCGAAACGTTGCTGCTCCGGTTTTCGTTCTGGTTCAGCGATAACGCTTCAGTTCCGGTTCAAATCTGGAGCGAAAAAAATAACGCTTCAAAAAGGTTTGAACCGGTTTTTTTTGCATGACCAACGAAAAATATAGTAAAACAGCGTGAGCTTATTTTGTACGAGAACTCCACTGTACAAAAGCTCCTGAGCTGCACAGAGACATTAGTAACGGGTACAAGTGCTCACCCACAGGCCACCCGCAGATATAAAGTTGTGCGGATCCAACGCAAATGTTGGAATATCTGGGATCGATGAAGATATCGTGAAGTGGTTCAATAAATGCTACAAATCAAATGTGATGCACACATTTGTGTTCAGCGTTGACGCAGCGATGTCACAAGGAGTAAAGCGATGTAGGTCGAAGAAAAAATGGTGATAAGAGGTATAATAACAGACAAGTACGACACATACGTCTGGAAATACATTACATATTCTATACCTCTTGCGTAAAAGTGACACACACCCATTCTGGAGCAGGGCGAAGGGGTCCATGCCTAATGGCATAAACACAATGGGCTAAGAATGGGTAGTCTAAATATAGGAAATTTATGAAAATCAAGGAAGCTCCTGAAATTCATTAAGATGACTCTGAGCTTTAGAGGTACCTATGAGCCGACATTATGCTAACATGATTTATTTTGTGGTATATATTGTTATATTACGCAGAACACAGGTGTGCTCATTATCACAACTTTACTAGTCGAAATTCTCTGAAATATAAGTCGGAGCATACTCAGTAGCCGAGGAAAGGCGTATGATAAAAACAGGAACTAAAAGAAATTCAAAGAAGCCGTTAGAGGAACATGCCTTCTATAAAAATATATTTGTGCGTTAGATATTCACAAGAGCGAAAATTATCAGTACAACATGTTGTCATAATTTAATGTTTTATTACATAGAATACAGGCGTGCTAACTGGCGCTATTTTTTCGGTCAACATTTAGTACTGTAGGGGCCGGTTTAATCGGTGATATAGAGCACCAAAGGGGACGACAAAGTACGATACAACTGCAAGAAGCACTGATTCCGCATTCTGATCTGCGATAGTGACACAGTCAGCACGAGAGTTCACATTATATCAAGAGGAAGAATGTGATCCCGAAGAACTATGTTGAAAAGCAAAGACAGAGAGCAAAGTTACATTGGAAAACCTGTTGGTCATGGCAGACCAGCCACACCTAAAGATAGCTGTTTGAGGTACAACACCGAATACCTTAACTGATAAAAATGTAAGAGTAAGGTTGCAGATTAATATGCAGCCGACAAAGGCGATGCGCAATAGCTTGTCAAAGGAACAAGATTTCATGATCGCCAGTCAGCCTCTAGAGTCTGTGCAGGAGTAGGTTTACGTTGTTCAATGACTCACAGAGAACCCAGATCATGAGAAGGAAATTTACAGAAGAATAAAAATGCATCGGAGCGCATACGACAGGCATTACCAAATTCTGACTGGGGGCTTACCACTGCTGCTGAAAAGAAAATGTACAATTATCGCATTCTACGGCTGCTAACATACGGGGCGGAAACTTGGAGGTTAACAATGTAGCTCGAAAACAAGGACCGCGCAAAGAGCGATGGGACGAAAAATGTTAGGCGTAACGCCAAGAGGCAGGAAGAGAGCGGCGGGTCAGAGAGAAAACGGGGATAGCCGACATTCTAGTTCACATTAAGAGAAAAACATGGAGAGGGTCAGGCCATGTAATGCCTAGGGCAGATAACCGGTGGGCCGTTAGAGTTACGGAATAGATGCTAAGGGAAGTGAAGCGCAGTAGTGGACGGCAGAAAACTATGTGGGGTGATGAAGTTAAGAAATTTGCAGGCGCAAGGTGGTCTCAGCTAGCGCAAGGCAGGGATAATTGGAGATCGTTGGGAAGGGCCTTCTTTCAGCAGTGGACATAAAAATAGGATAATGATAACGACGACCGGACAGCATGCCGATGTATAATATCTGGTGCAGGATTACGCAGCCTTTCCCCAGCACCGACGCAAGATTATAAGTACGCTACCTTTAACCATCCGTCCCGCGAGTTTCTATGAATGGGCGAGGCCATGAGGGGAGTCACCGCACAGACGAAAAATTCTAGACTTTCTCATATAATTCCTCTGGTGGACGTCTTGGACCATGATGCGTCATTTCATTGCATCTGCTTCAGTTTAACAAACTAGTGTGATCGAGCTACCGCCCTGCAAGAAAGCGCTTCTAAACGAATAAGCATTTTGCGGTCGCTAATTGCAAACCTTCAAAAGTGCGTTACTGACATGCCTGTCTGGCGATGCGACAAGTTGAAAACTGTAATAGCGGTGCCACCGCTTCTGTATTTATAGGAGGTTCATGTGCATTTGATTTGATTTATTAAGCTTTTTTGAAAACATTTCAAGAAAGGTACTGGAGCTAAGTGCACAGTACCCGAAGGAGGCTCCCGTACCCTATGTGTACAGTTGTATATCACGTAATATGGATTCACACAGATGTATTAAAGAGAGGTAGAATAGTTGCGCCACAGCCACAAATGCAGGCAATGCATGGATGAGAGGTTACGTAGTGTGGCGAAAGCGAACCGAAAACCGTTATTTTTTCATTTTTGTTTCGCTCCAGAGACACAAAAACCGTAACGTTCCGGTTCAGTTAGGGTTCCCTTAAAAATCAGTCTATTGCTGTTTTCGGTACAGTTCCAGTTCGATACCCTGCTCTAAACCGAACTAAACATAGTGACAAGCCTTAGAGCGCCGCAAATAATTTAATGTAATCGCTTTTCTACAGCCTGTTAGACTTTTGTTTCCCAGGACGTTGTGTCGTGACTTCACAACACAGTACGTGGAGGCGCGGAAGATTGACACTGCGACGTTTAGACACTGATCCATCTGATCAAAGATGTAACGTTCTGAAACAGAAGAACAGTTCTGAGGAAGCGGAAGACAAACGAGGTACTCGGACAGAACTGGCGCTCATAGAAAACTCACTTGCTGTCGCGTGTATTGGCCCCCGTTTATTCTAGTCTAGCCATTTTTTCTTAGTTTTCTGCTGTCCTGCTCTGTCGGTGCTGCTCATAATAATATCAAGCTTTTGATTAACATTGTAGAAATAGCCAATAAATTATGTCCAGAGGCTGCAAAGTTTAGCATTTATTCTTTTGTTGTTGCCCAACTTCTACTTCAACTTTATTAATTCCTAACTTATTAACTTATTAATTCCCCTCGTCATTATCTGGCGCGAAGTCGAGCCTCTGCTTTCAGTTCAGCACGAGTGCCCAAGACAACCCACAAAGAAGAGACGAGACAAGCAATGGTGCTGTGCTTCTTTGTCTTGGGTCTTCGCGCTAAATTTTTCACCTTCAAAATGCCCATAGAGCGTTTTCAACAGGGGGCAATCACTACGATTATGATACATCTAAGCGTAGCTGTGTGTTAACTATAGGCCAACGGCAACACAATATTCTTTTGGCTAAATTTGTTATAAGTAGTATGCACCAATCAAGCAATCTTGACAAAACCAGAGGACTGGCAATTGTACAGTTTTCTTGTTGGCGGCCTCTAAAAGGCACCTAACCAGGCGAAGTGTGCACCTGGTGACTGTCGCTATGACGCAAGTACCAGCACGCCGCCTCCGAGATCTTTGTCAGCGCGCCGAGGGCAACTGCAGGCGCCTGTGTAACTTGGAGGTCATACCGAGGAGCTGAGCTTTCTAGGCCATGCGTCACTTCCGGTGTGCGGTAATGGCGGTGTTCTTAAAATTTTTTTTTTCAGTTGCGTTACAAGAAACGGCTATTGTTGGTTGCTTTTCGTGACACTTCTACTCTTATTTCAAACGTCATACTTTGCATGGAGGCTCCCCTGCATCCAAAGTATGTTAAACCAGGCTTTTTACGCTTCCAATAGCAGTTGGCCTTGAATAGGTTGCCTCAAGGATCACTGCGGTCAGGTACGAAGAGTGATTTTTGTAGTGATGCTACTAAGAACATGCAAAACAATAAAGAAAGATAAAGAAATATATAAGATCTCACCAAACATGTAGCTTCTTAAAATTAAATTATGTTATTACAAGCTGCAGTTTTGAAACCTTTTGGGAGTTCAGTGTACTGAAATTTTCTCGTAGATGCTGTAGCTTCAGCAGTGTTTGTAATCGCGTCTTAATCATTTAAGCAAACAGTGATTGAGTAGTGTTTTGAACATTTTTTTCTTTTAATAAGTAATTGCAGCTACTGTGAAAAACAGCTGCTCCCCTACTTAATTCTTACGCATGGATGTATACCTGGATGACCGCTGCCCTCATTACGGACTTTGAATGATCGTTACTTGTGTAAACTGATGGTGGTGATGCTTTTGTTTCTTTTTTCACTCGATATAGTCTTCCGTTAAAGATGCTTATGACTGTTATTTAAATTGTATTCATTTTCAATATAACCTTCAGATTCTCTGGAACAGCGAACGGCTACAATGATTACAGTTACAACTACAAGTACACCGTTGGTTTACAGCATTCATTAACAAATGTGAAAGCGAAATACAAATTCCATTGCAGCAGAAACATAGGAGTCAAAGTTAGCGTGTCTTTATGCCACCTCCTTTTGCCATATGTGTTGCTCCACTGTGGCAGGTAAAAAGTCCCAAGTCACTGTTCTGGATACGAAAATGCCCCAGGGGAAATTGTTCTGTTTTTAAACTGAGCTGGGTTTGGGCGGAGTGCGACAAGTGTTGGGATGCGTATAGGTACCAATCCGTTTTCTAGGAGCTCCAGCGCCATCACCTCTCCCGGTTGCATCAGGGAATGACGCTGCCCTTTTCAAATTACATAATTTATTTTTTTGTACGAGTATCAGCGTCGCTACCTCGCTCTTTTCCAATTCAAACACATCAAAATCAACACATAGTTATTGGGGTCGGCTCGAAACGTCTGTGGCTCGACTGTATACGGCTATTGACCGTTGCCACAGAGAGATGACGTGACACGTATACCTACCGCAGCCACACAGATTCAGAATGAGTGTTGCACAGGCAAGCTTCAGCGTACACAAAAGTCGAAACTCAGCGACCGGGTGTGGGCGCAGTGGAACAATATATCGAACAGTGGATTGGCGTGCGCACGCCACAAAAGGCGTGCCACCATTTGACAAAAAAAATAAAAAAATGAAAAAACAAAGCCGTCAGCCGCTGAACCGTGGCCGCAGGGACAGTCGGTCCATCGAAGCTTCCCGGAAAGATCCGGGAAGAGCGGTGCGACCTGGCCACCGGAAGTCCCACATTTGAATGCCGCCGGCCGCCGAGCGGGCCGCCATTGGCCCAGCGGGCAGCGTCCCGTGACGTCAGAGAGCGCGCTTTCCGCAACGGGCCAATGGCCAGGCCGGAAGCCGCGACTCTGCCGCGAGCGAGCCACCGTGCGCGCGCGCGCGGTCGTCTTCCTACGGCGGGCCAAGTAGGGACGACGGTGCATGCGTGGTGCTGATGGTCGCTGAGCACTTTCCGTTGCTGTGTGAACCCGCCGACTCACTGACTTAACTCGATGCCTGTGCCGTTGTTGGTGTGCCCCGTGGCGGGCTGATGTGAACAGTCCGGTGCCGGGGATGACGGACGCTTTTTGCTCGTAGACGGTGCTTCGGCCCAAGATGGTCTATAGCTGGTCCACCATGGTGCCCCTGGTCTCCTTTCTCGCGGCGCTAAGGATTTTGACCGAAGGTGAGTGCGACGGACAGTTTTATCTTCCCTTCCTCCTTTCATGAGCGGCTTGCTGTTTATACCATCGACGTACTACCCCTATTGAAAAATTCATATGCCCCATAACTCCCATAACCAATAATCCGATATGAAAGATATAGGATCCCATACAAAAACACGTTTTCCCCATATGCCATATGATGTTATTGGATGCAGGAGTTATGGGGAATACGGGGTTCTTTCAGTATGTAACGTTCACTGCGCCCTACTGCACTATAACTCTCGGTATGACCACGTAATCAGTAATTCTGGTTCGGATGTCTTCTAGGCAACAAATTCCCCGCTAACGATCTGAGAGAGCTTGTATTGGTTCAGCGCTTAGCAAACCACGATCGCCGCCGACATCCCCTAGTAAGGTAACGTTCATTCGCTGGCAGTAAGCCAAGGTATTTTATATATGTTACGAAAGCAGGAATAACGTCTTGCAGGGAGGATTATGTGGTCAACGTTACAAACCAGAAGGCTCAATCATTGTTTCCTAAAGCTTTTGTTTACACTTACGCGCTCGAAAATTTCACGAATTGCTCATACGGAACGCTAAGGCTGAAACTGAGTAGAAGTAGAGGAACGGAGTGCTTGAATCGTGTCACAACATATATTTACAATTGCAATTCGCTTAACGTGCCGCTACAACAGCCGGAACAATAACGGAGTTCAGTTAAAGAATTAAGGCAGTTTGCGCTAGCGCCCAGTCAACCTGTTCGTCAACGCTACAATGTAAGGTGACGTTCAATGAGTCGAGAGTTTTGGGCGGACAGGTCCTGCTGCGCGTAGGTGATTAAACCGAGCGTTAACGATCGCTCTTGGAATAAGAGATGGTTTCCTGTGGGCCCTTCAGCTAGAGCGGAAAAATGAAGCATGCTAGGAGTTAATGTCCTACCAACAAAATGTGTTAGTATTTTAATGTCTTTTGTTCCAGATGCGCATGAATCAAAAGAACATCCCTTCAGTTAAATGAAAGGGGTGGAATAAAAACAATTAGTCGCCATTGCCAGGCCATAACATCGGCGAACACAACCGCTGCCGAAAAAAAAAAAAGAGTCACAAAGCGACAGCTACAGGAAATATTTTAATCGGGTACAAGACAATCTACGATGACGATCAGCAGCGCGCAAGCAAAGGAAGCTCAGCCTGGAGCCAACGTTGGAGCCAAACGTTTCGGCAAGTGGACTTGTGTTAAGTCAAAGTCAATTTTACGCCCGCAGTTCTTTGCCTTCAAGTCTTTGCCCTATAGACAAGTGCCCTTGTCGTAACGTTGGCTCCAAGCTGACGGTTTATCTCTTGTTCGATCGTTGTCGGTTACTTCAGGTCACCTTCCTCATGCGGCCCTTTTGTATTGTTTCATCTATGACGATATGATGCCACATAGTATAACAGTGCCTCCCTTTGAGCAGTCAGTTTCCTGGGCATCAGTAAACCTTGTATTGGCTGCGTTTAATACCCCCCGCCCAATAAAAGCAGACATACCGTCAACATGTTACAAGATTGACACAAAGTGCGTTCTTCTGTTTTTGTGGGGAGAGGGATATAATTCTATGGTCTTACGTGCGAAAACCACGATATGATTATGAGGCACGCTGTAGTGGGAAACTTCAGATTAGTTCTGCCCAACTGGGATTCTTTAAGGGGCACTCAATGCAAGGTAAACGGGTGTTATTGCATTTCGCCTCCATCGAAATGCGGCCGCCGTAGCCAGGATTCGAGCTCACAACCTTGGGCTTAGCAGAACAATGCCAAAGCTACTACGCCACCCCAGAGGAATTTTTTTTGTTGTTTAATGCGACAGCATTATATGCCCCATTGAGCAGAAATTCGTCTTAGTCGGCGTGACGGAAAGATGGTACCAAAAATGACTGACTAAGATGGTGCCAGAAATGGCCAACGACGGAAAGAGCAAGAACTCCTAAAAAATGTTCGTATTGACGTCAAATTTGTTAGGGACGTTTTTATAAACAAAGTAAATTAATGGCTTTGAAAAGAAAATTAGGTACGTTTCGGCCTAGGTGGGAGTCAAACCCGGCCCTCTGTACTGCGAGACGAGCACGCGTCTCCGACGCCAAGGCCGCTCCGCGGTTCTGGCTGACTAAAGGTGCGCCTAGTATGTGCGTTGTTGCACACGTGACGTCGCAGCCATCTGGTTGACTAAACGACGTGTGGCGTAGTACGCGCGTCATTATGTACGTGACATCGCAGCCCACGGGGAAGAGGTGGCGCCACGTGACGAGCGTATAAAATGAGCGCTTTCATGACGTTCCAGGGTCTACAAACGGTATAAAGTTAGCGCACTGCCACACGTAAGCAGTATTAAGTGTCGCTGCCGAATCTTCTTTTTCCCGGAAATGACATATAATTAATGAGAGCAGTGAAACCTAAAAACGCCAAAATTGAACTGAAATGATCTCAGTATGCAAGTTTGGGGTGCTTGGCGACGAGAAAATCATGCAATTCAAATCGGTACCTCAGTTCGGTCACTATCAGACGCCTGCTCATTAAAGAAGTGTTCCGTTGTTTTTTGTTCTTGTCCGACCTAGGTGTATAACATCTTCCTATCTTTTGTGCCGTTTCAGTTCTTCGTACACTTCCCCCCCCCCTCCCTTCCTCTCTATTCCTTCAGCACCGCTGTTTTGGCCGATGCCACGATGTGCATACATGTCTAAGTTTAATATGTAAAACTGTGACCAATGAGAACATAGAATTCGTTTTCAAGTAACGCTTCCTGAGTACGTACGGATTAGAATTTGACGTTTAATCACGTATCAGACATTTCAGCTCGCGAATCTAAGATCTGCTGGAAGATTTCCATGTTTGGCAGAAATAATGAGCGGAATACCTACTGAAAAGAATTGCGGCGTTCCCTGCCATGTTACGTTACTCACGGGAATACACTCCTTAATTTGCATTGCTTATTCATGAGGTCAAAATTCAGCTTCCTATCTTTTTTTCTTTCGTTACGTTTGTGGCTAGCAAACTGTTGTTCCCAACTTTACATGCGTTAAGATATTGTGATAATGCCGCTTAGTCAAATAAACATGTTTAAAGCGGCAGTTAGCAAGCATGCTTCGTGCCATTTCATGCTCTTCCGAACAATGAGCTTGTGCGGTTTTTTTTTTTTTTCGCGGCTAAAGTTCTACGGCACGGTTCTTTAAGCTTTTTAGTTTGGCGCCGCTGTTACAGAAGCAGGTTCACGCAGATGGTAGAATAACATGTGCCACACTCAAAGAAGCATGTCATCGTGTCGTCTGAGGTTATTAGCGTGTAATAATTTAAGAAAGTTGCATGCACTTCAATCTAGATTTCACGGTAATCACTTATGGAGGCTGCTTGTCCCAACTTTTTGAAAACGGTGGCATTAGGGTTGTCCTGGGATATCCAAACGATATCGCATTTTATAGGACGCTGGCAAACACACAAAACAGCGGGGGCTTCTTGCATTCCTGTGGTATGCAGGCCTGAATAACATATTGTAAAGTATTTTTCTAGTGTGCATCGCGCGCTGCGCGCGTGTGTTCTCTGTTGTCGTTATTTTCTCTCACTCAATTTCCTTTATACCCCTTCATATTTTACACTTACTGTAGCATGCAAAGCCTTTTAGCTAGGCTTTCCCAGTCCAGTCATCATTAAACTTTTCTCTTTATCCCAGACATGAATGGATAAGTCATGTTTAAGATGGTAGCTTTGAGGCAGTTCACGCAACGTACCAACTGCTGAAAGAAGCGCTTCAGGCGAACTGTCAAAGATACATAAATTGCAAAGAACACATCCTCACGACACATGGCCACTATATAGCGTATCATACCAATTGGTGAAATGTGCCCTTTTGTTTCGCGTTCTTCATTTGCGCCATACGTTTTCTTGTTGTGTAAGAGCTTGCTTTGGTCAAGTGTTTAGTCTAGAAAAACTAGCTTTAGTGAAATATTGTTTCCTCGTGCCAGAACTTTTCCTGGATTGCCGTTCACTTTGCTTCAATGACGTGACTCTATCCTTCACTTCTTGCCGAGCCGATAAATAAGGAATGTGTGCTGCCTCATGTCGGCTACATTACATGAGATGCTGAGATCTGATGCCGAATAGTGAACAGCAATAATTAAATATTCACTGCACAGCAGCAAATGTTCGTCATGTCAGGCGGGTTACAATCGTTCAGGTCTTCGTTAAAAATACCCAGCCACATTTTTTTCAAACCCGCGCACTGTAATGACCGCTATGTTTTAAGTGAGTTCATTCCCGAAATATTTATTTTTAATAAGGACCTAATAATAATAACGGAGACATAAAAAGCGCTACGCGTATTTTGTATTTTCCCGCATTACCTCTCAGAACCACGTTTACATACGGCGTCGATAGCAATGCTTTGCCTATTGCTCCTTTTCTACCTTTTCTTCTTTCCACGATGCATTTATGGCAACCCTTCAAGGTGGACGTATGGTCTGACGAACGCCAGAGAGCGAAAAAGAAAGAAAGAAAGAAAGAAAGAAGCGGCGACTGGATGTCGCCCGCTTCCCCATGTTCACTGAATATTGTAAGGGTGCACCACTCCGATGTTCTAGCACCCGAAAGCACAGGCGCATGCTTGCGATAGCTTTCGCTCGGGAGTACTCATGATGAGGAACGATGCGCCCAATGGCTTACGCCAATAAAATGTCGCACGGGTCTATGACGTCATACGCTGGACGCATGACGTCACAGGGGCCTAGAAAGCAGCAGGAGAGAGCGAGCAATCTTTTATGCGGCATTGTGGGCTCCGTTCTACATGCGACGCAACAAAATTTGGCTAGCGAATACACGACAGCATGATCTGCCACTTTCAGTCACGGTGTCTTCACATGGAGACGCAACGTACGTTTCAATGATCGGACGACATAAACAAAACCTTGAACGTTGGCGCTGAATGTAAACGTTGCCTACTGCTAGCAAACAATGCCATAAGTTACTTTAGTACAGAGAGTAATGCAAAACACAGGTAGTATAGGATGTACACTGTTCAGTTTGACGAGAAGTGTGACGAGTTGCTCTGTATCACCGCACTTAACTCGTGCTCTTTCTTGCATCAGAAGGTCCTCAATCCAATAATCAATGGTGCATTGAATAGTGAGAAGGGTTTCAGTTCTTTTCATGATATAGCGCGTCGCCTATATAAGGTCAACATTCGTAAGGAATTAGTTTTGTAATCATGAAGGTTGGACTAAAGTGAATGAAATATTCATGCTGCAGGAACAAACATTTTTCTGCGAAGTTTGCATCGTCTTGTCAGAAAAAACGTTCAGATTTGCAGGCCTTAAGGACACTAAATCATAATTCGTCACCGAGAGAGAGAGAGAGAGAGAGAGAGAGAGAGAGAGAGAGCAAGGACAGGAAAGGCAGGAAGGTCAACAAGAAGGGCCCCGGGTTCGCTCCCCGAAACTGATGGTGGGGGAAAGGGAAATAGAAAGAGGAAAAGAGGGAGAGAGTGAGCACTGAGTGCGTGTGGGAAGATGCAGTGACCGCAGGGCTTCAGATAAGGTGTCCAGAAAACTGTCGCAAGCGCACTTTAAATCCATGCTTGTGTGTCACAGAACTCAACATGATTGCTTCCTCGCTCACTGCACCGTTTTCTGTTGCAATAGCGCGACCTGCGACGACACCAACAATAGTTTCTTTTTAAAGGGGAGGGGGAGGGTTACCTCTTTTTGCTCAGCCCTTCTTTCGGCACTTCGTTGTTTGCGTTGCTTTCACGTCATGAACGCTATTAAGCGCCAATAGAGAGAGGGGGAGAGAGAGATGAAAGGAGAAAGGCAGGGAGGTTAACCAGAACGGAAGACCCGGTTTGCTACCCTACACTGGGGAAAGCGGAAGGTATAAAGGTAAGAAGAAAGATCGATACAAGAGGTTTCCTTACGCAATGACCAATATGATACACTTCCATGCACTACGCCAAACGAAATTTCGTTCACCTGATTTCTGTGTTATGTTCTATCACAATCGTAAACAGCATTTAAGAATGAAGAACAGTCGATAAATTCAGCTTTTCTAAACAAACTGCTCAAGGTCGTAGCACCTTGTGGACATTGAAGCAATCTTTTTTTTTTTTTTTTGTTATCAAGTTTTTCTTTTTTTTCGTCATCACTGTGAACCGCACTGCCAAGATGTTGGTCTGCACTTGCAGTGATCTGATATACACAAAAATCAACCCGGTATAGAAGAATATGATGTTTTATGCGCCAAAACCAGGATCTAATTACGAGGCACGCCGTAGTAGGGAACTACGGATTAATTCTGACCAGCTGGGGTTCTTTAACGTGCACCTAAATCTAAGTGCACGGGTATTTTTGCATTTCGCCCCCACTCTAGAAATGCCGTACGCTTTCAAAATTCTAATCTTCGTATTACAGTATTGCTTGCATCTTAAAAACATAATTGATAGTGTAATAGACCTTACAGTAGTCTTTAAGAGGGAGCGGACATGTCAGGGTTGTATGCTTTCAATGATTTCTTTCGGAAGCCAGTGTTTCAAATCAAATCAGCTTTATTGTCCAGAGCATCCGGTTTGTCTGCTAGGCTAAAACCTGCCCTCCACAGCCTAAAACGTACCATGGTTGCATTTGTTACTGACACTTTCAATTATGCCGTCGGTGCTTTATCGACTTGTGTATAAAGACGAACATTTAGAACGTGCTGTTATCGTCACTATTTATTTTCTTTTTTCTGGCGCTTTTGTTTTAGATTCACTGTACAAGGGCCACATTTGCGGAAATACCCTATTTTTAAGGTGAAAGCCTTATGTAGCTCATGCGTCAGAAATCAGTTGTACGGCATTGTCAAAAAATTGACCGTTAGGCGTTATGGCACCAAAATTCAACCGCACGAAAATTGATGGTGGCACCACTGATTGTCGAACCCACAACCTTTGGTGTTAATGAAGGCGAATATAATTAAGGCACACTTAATTAGGATAGGCTTAATACACTCGAACCCACGACCTTTGATGTTAATTATGGATAAGTTAATTAGGACAAATAATTAGGATAGCGTTAATTGAGGCACTCGAACTCATGACTGATGGAAGTAGAATCCCCGACCTTTGGTTGAAGTCGAACCCAAGACCTTTGGAGTTAATTCGGGTGAAGTTAATTAAGGCACAATTAATTAAGGCACCCGAACACACGACCTTCGCTCGGAGAAAACAACAGGAAGTAACAAGGCATTCGAATGAGAATGTCACGTAATTAAAGTCTCGTGAGCGCGGAGGCTTTCGCCTTCACCCCCTTAGTGGAAGCTAAAGCGACAGATTTCATTTCCGATTTTTTTTCAATCTTCTGGATCATCTAATGTTATAGTCTTTTAATCATTTAACGATTTAAAGCTTGTGGTGAAGACAAAATAGTCTCGGAAAGTCCGCGGATCCCAAGCGCTCTGGAAATCTGTTCAGGCGAGGCTTTCAACGGTGTTCGCGAAAAAATGCTGTTCCTGATTATCGATCATTTGGAAGTGGACGCCACAGTACACAGCTCAGCATAAACTTGTTGCGCTTGGTCATGCACGTGCCGTACTTGATGAAAAAGGTGGGACGAGTGCGACGGCATGCAGATGGCCGCATGGTGACGATGCAACGACGACGACGAAATGATCGCGATGGCGCAAAGACAGTGGGACGATGACACTGGAACAACTACGACAAAATGGTGATGACGGAACGATCACAACGGTATCATAACGTCTGCATGGCCATCATGGTATGACGAAGATGGAGTGACGACGAGTGCGTGACGACAACGAAATGGCGATGCTGGAATTATGCCGATGATATGTCGACGAAGGCATGACAACTGTGCGATGAAAGACGGAGCTAAAATGACGGCGATGTCACAACGACATTAGGATGACGATGCTTAAGGATGGAAATTGTATAAAGATGATAGCATGACGACGATGGTCTGATATGACAAAGACATTACGACAACGGGATGACGATAGTGGAATCACTGCGTAGACAAAATAGCTACGACGAAACGACCATGATGGCGACTTTGTTATGACGACGCGATAATGAAAATGGCATGACGAAAATAGAAAGGCTACACAATGTCGATGACGGCTCGAAGATGGCGGTGTAATGACAAGGATGTGACAAAGCAGTGACAGCGACAAAGTGAAAATGGCAGAAGGATGACGACGACATGACAACGGATGATATAAAGGAGATAAAACTGCGACGATGAGTGTCGATGTCGGCACGTCACCAACGGTGTGTTGTAGTTGAAGCTCATCTCCGCGGTTACGTGCCTCACCCGGAACCGCGGGCCGCCGTAATTCGTATTATATGCGGTAATGTGTCGTAACGGAACGAAACGAAAAAGAAAGAGACATTTTTTTACTTTAACGAAAACGTAACCAAAAGGTCATTTATGATTTTGTTTCGAAGTGAAACCAAAACATTTTTTGTTGGTTTTCGGTTTAAAGGGGAACTCTGCAATCCGAAACAACCAACGTCAGGCAACGTCAGCATTAGCGCGTATCTGAGGGGTCCGCAGAATCACGTGTTTCGGAAAGGGATAGTGCGAGCGTTAGACGGTAGAGTGCTCCACTAATCTAAGCCGTGGCAGATCGTAGCAAAACCCAGGGCTTAGGCGCTGATGTTATCGTTTTGTTTTCTACGGGTACAACGCTTTGTTACCGAAATTTTATCGTTCATTTATATTCGTTTAAGTTCGTTTTATTGGAACATCGGTCTCGCATTTCGGCGAGTACACTCGATGACGTGCTGCTTCTGACATTATGCTCAGTGCCCTGCCTGAAAGCATTGAGCATGATCTCAGAATTCGTAATTCACTTATTGAGAAAAATAAATACAATGTGTTTATCGTTACTTTCCTTCGAAAATTTTTGCATGCGAACCAAAACCGTTATGAACCGTTACGGTTGTTTAATTATTTCTTATTTCGTTCCGGAGCAGAACCGGAACGGAACCTTTTCCAGTGGAACGAAACTAAAACCAGAACGAAAATCATTTGGTTCCGACACCCCGAATTATCCGAAGTTTGTCTGCGCTGTGTCCAATACCGGCCAATCGTGCAAGCCTAGCAAGCAGCTAGCAGAGATGTCAATGATATGACGACGACATTACTTGCAGTATGATCTACGCATTCCGCGAAGACCTATACGGCAAAACAACAGTCAGCAGTAGTGGGAAGAGAGAGAGAGAGAGAGAGAGAGAGAGAGAGAGAGAGAGAGAGAGAGAGAGGTTAACCAGTGGTAGTTCCGGTTGGCTATCCTGCACGGAGGGCATGGTTAAGGGGGATAAAAAGAGAAAGGGAGTGGAAGGGGGAGATGGAGCAGTAGTGGGAAAGTGGAAGGAAAAGGCAAAGAAAGAAAGCTTCGTTTTAATACTTCCCTATTACATGAAAATAGATCAACCAAGCCACAGTAGCATTGCCAAGAAGCCACGGTGCATGAAAGCAGCAACAAAAAGCGGTATGAAATCAAATCACACTTATCACTCATTATATCTTTAACGAAGAAATGGATTATTGACACCGCGTGGTCTAGATGATGGCACATGTAGTGTCGCTGTTAGCCGGATATGTTAGAAGCCGCGTGAACACTGTTTGGTCCACGTGGTTCAAGGGCTTTGTGAACATTTTCTTGATCAGTGAAAACAAGTTTGCCATAAAACAATGTCGTATATGATACCTGAGCAGTGGTACAGGACTAAGCTAATAATACATTTTAACTATGACGTGCGTGTCGTAGGCGAAATGAAGCCTCAGCATGGAGTATAGTCTTGTAGTAGCCTTTATCGAGAAAACAACGACACCTTGCCTGCATCAGAACCCCAAATGAAGAGTGGTCCTCCTGTAGAAACGTTCCCTACGTGTTTCGAAGGTGTCTTCGTCTTGCATGAGCTTTTATCAACAAAACGAATGCACCCTGTACTAACAAAGACAAGTATTTTTGTCGAAACGTCGCTATCATGCTTAGAACGAAGTCTTCGTGTTATAGGAGCCTTCATCGACAGAACAAACACGTCTCACCTTTGTCAGTGCCCGCACAAAGAACAAAAAAGGTCATCGTGTCAGAACGTTACCGCAGGCTTTGAAGCTGTCTTCGTTTAGCATAGGCCTTTATAGACAGGACCGAGACGCCTTGTTTTCTGCAATGCCTTGACTAATACAAGCCTCCTTTTTCAAACGTTGCTTCCATACTGACACTGTTCGACCGCTGTTATACACGCGGGGTCCGAATCTTCTCCGAAACAAACGTTTTGTTTGGATTTCAATTTCACCTGTCGTTGCACTTTTGTAAAAACTTGCGTACGAATGCTACCTCTGCAGAAATTGTATCCTAAAGTACAACAACTGCTGGAACTAGGTTAAGCATCTTGTTCATGTAGAGGCTAAGAAAAAAAGATTGCTTATCCTACGCGCTGTGAGAATCGGTTCAAGCGAAGCTTTCGTCGGTGATTGTTAAGAACGTTGTTCCTGCTTAGCGACTGTTTGCAAGTAGAGAGCCACAAGACCCAGCTGGATATGTTTACCGGAAACTGCTTCCCTCAACAGAATGTTGTTGCGCTCACTCATGCACAAGCCACGCGTGACGACTGAAGAATCAGGACGACAGAACGACCATGACGGCATGAAGATGACCGTATGACGAGAGGATGAAGACCCTGGAGTGAGGACGATGGTATGACGAAGACAGCGTGACGGACGAGGGCATGGAGACAACGTGATGCCGATGTTGGAATGGTGCCAACGGCGTGACAAATACGGAGTCGCGAAGGGAACGACGGAGCTTTGCTGACGACCATGTCATGACGACAAATGGACGAAGACCCTACGAGGACGCCTGCACGTCGACGACGGCATGATGACGAAATGACGAATGTGAAATGACAATGACGTCGTGACGATAGTGGAATCACTGTGACAAAAATGACAATGGAACGAGCACGACGGCATGACGGCGGCCCTGTTATGATGACGCGATGACGAAAAGGGCGTGACGACAATAGAAAGACGACGACAGAATGTCGATGGCGGTATGATGATGACGGCTCGAAGATGGCGGCGCGATGACGACGATATGACAACGCGATAAGTGACAGAGTGAAAACGGCTGAAGGATAACGATGGCAAGACAACGAAGGAATGGTCACAGTCAATGGCATGAAGGCAATGAAATGGCGACGACGATAGCATCGCAACGACGGCGAGTTGGCGCTGGAGCTGACGTCCACGCTTACGTGCATCACCTGCCGCCGGAGGCTGCCTAAAATTTCACTAGACCCGGTGTTTGTTTGCACTAAGTCCGGTACCGGCCAATCGTAGAGGACTAGCCAGTAGCCAGCAGGGATGTCAATGGTACGACGACGTTATTACTTTCAGGATGATACACACATTCGGCAAGAGAGCAGCACCAGGAGCAGCGGCAGCAGCAGCGGGAAAAACGAAGAAAGATGCGAAGGAACCTTGCTTTAAAATATTGGCAAGGGGATACACTATCCTTATTACTGATGATGTTATATCTACTACACTGCCGCATTGTCCTAGTACCACGTGTATTAAATAAATGCTCACTCAACAGCCTCACGATTTTCGTTGGATATTACAGATACTAATCGGTGCCCTCTCTATTTGCCTTTAGATTATCATTGAATTAACAATAATTTTCTTTGGATCATGCATTTCGCCTATGATACCGCACGCATTTATGCCGAAGTAGCATTTCAGGCTTACACTGTAACTTCCTCTTACATACTGCACCTCATGTACGACACAAATCATGGACGCTTGTGCGTTATTTTCTTAGTGCTAAGCTCAGTATAGATTACACTAGATTAGATTATATCAGACAGACAGACGATAGATGGATAACTTTGGTTGACTCCCTCCCTCCCCCATCACTCTAGCAGGTCTGATACCTTCAGGTAACAAGACTACCAAAGTTTATTGGACAGCTGTCTGCTCGTAAAAGTTCAGGTACTACGTGACGCCAACTGTAAAAACAAAACAAAAAAAAGCGCCACATCCGCCGCAATAGCCATAAGTGCCACTGGCTAGCACTCCCAGGGTCAGTTATTGTGCATATACGTAAATATCCAAGAATGCAAACATGTTAAAAGCCGTCGCCGTAGCTCCATTAGTAGAGCGTCGGACGCGTAAATTGAAGTTCGTGGGTTCGGCTCCTACCGGCGGCAAGGTGCTTTTTCCTCCATTTACATTTCCCTTTAAGTTGTCGAAATGTGATCTACACTGACGGCGACCACACAAACAGCACATGCACTCCCGGATACGCTCATTAATCTCATTAAGACCTGTATAAATACGAGAAACAAGAAGCGACTTCGTAGCGCACGAAGATAAGAGAAGCGCGGGAGAGCGATATGTGTGGGTGTTTAGTCGAGAACTTGTTCTCCCGGCGCCATATCGCAACCCTTGTTTCCCTTCAAAGCTGTCGGAGAAAGCTTGCGCGTGCATCTCAACAACCGTGCCCCGCACGGAGTCGTTGCTGCCGTTTCTAGCAACGGCGGAAGCCAACGAGGCCCGTCACTGTGCTCCTATCTTTTCTCTCCTGTCCGACCCTCCACGTCATTCAACGGCGGGACAAAATTTTCAGACATTCCACGCACGCGCAGCCGCATTAAGAAAAAAAAAAAGGATAAAAGTGTCGAAAGAGGTGCGCTTCAAAGCGGGGGGTCGCCCGCGCTGCCGGCGATGACAAAAAAGGGCATTTTCTTTATTTCCGCTCCTGCGATCGTATAAACAGACAAAAAACAACGGGTTTAAAAAAGATACCGGTGGCCGGTCGGGGCCGAAAGGACTGAAAAGACGCTACACTGGGCACACACACACACACCGCCCGCACGCCAGCCCTCGTTCGCATAGAAAAATGAACTGGGCGCGTTGCAGGCACCAATGCACTTACGAAATGCCGCAGCCAGTGTCCACAGAGAGCTACGCGAATCCGTACCTCCCCCCTCCCAACGCGGTGGGGGGGGGGGGGAATGCGAACGCTGTGCGGCTCGTGGAGAAAGGGGGAGGGAGGGAGGTGACTCCGCTGGCCGGACGTCCGGAGCGGCGGGACGCTCTTTTCAGGAAGCGACCGGCAACAGGCGCGTCCTCGGTCCGGAAGCGCGGAGGGGCAATTAGGCGTGCACGGTTATACCGTTATACGCGCTACCCGGTGCCACCGCGCGGGACCAGGCGCGGCCTGTCGCCGCCACCTCTGAGTCGGCAGCGCGCAGCCGCGAACTACTGAGAATCACTGGTTAGCGCTTGACGACTGACAACTGAGAGTCCTGAAAGCTGCATTTCGAATTGTGCTGCCCGTGCTGGTGGACACTACCCCTTTTACACCTTTTAGGAAAGGTGTGAATGACACTGAGCACATGGCGCAGTCGTTTTACAGTGTATAGTATCAGGTCGCTTGTTCAACTGGCGGTCGATGAGGGCAGAACACAAATACGTCAGTATAGTCAAAGTTACGACTGGTCGTTGATGTATGCTCCAGCAGTGCTTCAAAGTCGAGAGAGAGAGAGCGTCCAGCTGTACCTCAAGGACAAGTGAATGTGCTCTTACGGTGATAACCGGCCGTCATTACGCATGTCAGAACTGGCATAGATTCGTATAACAAAGGGTAGCTGCCGCCTTACACGACGTGTAAGGCGCCACTGGAGCGGGTCTTAAGCTACCGACAAAGCAGATTGTTTCAGGACCGTAAACCCCACGCACGAATCAGAAGACAGTCGTCACAGAGTCAAACGGCAAACTAAACGTTGCCGAAATGCAATGGATTTGAATTACGTAGGCTTCATAACCCGCGAAATTTGCTTCCTCTGCCAACAGACAGGCGTGACCGCGGAAGTTAGTTTCTACTTTGGGGTTGAGGAGCAGCCATCCCTGACTATGCGCTAGGTCGACAAGACCTCGTGCTGCGTTTCCTTCGTTCACGTTTAGTTTGCTAGGCGTCGCCATAACAGCTGCGAAAGACTCCGTAGTGAGATGTTCATGGCTAATTTAGGCTCGCGTCTAGGATGTGTACGCGTTTACAAGTAGCCCGGCTCTTCCCGTACTGTTGACGTGATTGAAGACGATTGGGACAAGCCAAGATGTAGCAACAACGGCACAACGTTAGGTACAGGGCGTGTAACAACATTGAAAAGTGTTCAACGCTAGTTGACGCTCGCGAGGGCAAGCATCATCAGAGAGCACGCGGCAAGCTAGCAAGCAGAAAACTACGCATGATGAGAAGCGGGGAGGCATGTGCTGTGATTGATCGGAGCATTGAAGTAACGAAACCCCGCGGTCAATTGCAGATGCTGTCAGCACGATATTCTAACCAAATAACGCTAAATAGCGCACTGGGGGACGGAGCAGAATCCTAGTTTCCCAGCCTTTCGAAACTTTTCGCAGTGCAGGGACAGAGCTTTCACACCGTTCAGCAAACGTTACTTTTTGATGAAGTGCAGTAATTAATGCGAGGTTTACATTGTACAGTTTCGCATAAATTAAGCTCACTGCTCCGAGGCTTTCGCTATTTATCTTAACCATTTGAAACAACTGGATATGGCGTCGGTAAACTTTGACAAAGAATCGACATTCCTCTATGCAATCAATCCCGTTTCAAAGGAGATGGAAGTACTATGGTGGAGTCTTTCGCCTACACACGTGCACGCCCCCCCCCCCCCCCCCCCGCCACACACACACACTTTAACTAGCCCGCAAAACGTATTACTCTAGGCAACACTGGTCGCGTCGGCGACGCAGTACCAGCACTGTTAACGCTGTCGTGTGACGCTTTCTTGAACTGCAACGCGTCAGAAAAGAAGTCTCTGTTACGTCACTGTTCTCGTAGAACGAAGAAAAAGGAGCTCCAAAATGCGATGATTGTAGTTGGCCGGCACCTTTGCTCCAGCAGATGGTTAAACTTGGTCGCAAGAATATCTGTGTTCTAGTTGGCCTAAGCGTCACAAGATGACGCCACCAGCGCGGCGTGCACGTCTGTTTCTCTGTGATGGCGCCACCAGCGCGGCGTGCACGTCTGTTTCTCCGTAAAAGTGATTGGTTCTTTATTCAACAAAGACATAAATACTAAATAACTGAGTACAAAGGAAGGGAGGGAAACGAAATCTACGGGATGTTTGGGCACTCAGTAAAAGGGGATAAGTTCGCGAACAGGGTGAGCTTACTATTATCTGCTGAGTTCTTTTAAGCGCTGACAGTGGAAAGAACCACGCATTTTTTTTTTTTTTACATGGATTCTGAATTCACAAGCACGGAATATCACAGTACAACGCGAGTTCCCGGAAACTAGAAGAAAGGCTGCAAGGCTGTCTGTACGTCTTCGCGGAGTGAACAATGAGAGATTGTCGAAACAAATAAACGTCGCATAGCCAGTGTGGCAACCGGTGACCACAGAAAGTGTTGCCTCGCCTCGTAACCCAGCGTCGCGTACCACGGTTACCTTGAACCAGAAACAAGGGTGCCTCTCCAAAACGCGGAATTCTTTCATCTCCTCTCTATCTAAACGATTGCACGGAAACGGTATTTGCATGTTAAATACACTTAGAAAAAAATGACAAAAGGAATAGACAGAGAGGAGGACTGACGTGGCAGCAGCAAACACTGCTTGGCCAGCAGCACAGGTATGCAAAATCACGGCGGACTATCTGGCCGTCGCATCGGTCGTTAGTTGACCCTGAGTTGAATGATCGTGTCGCCGGGAAACATTCTGCTTTCCATGACAATTGTCGGCGGCTGCGAAAGAATGTCCGCAGTTGAGTGGGATTGACGGGGGGCGTGCGGGGGGAGGCGTGGAGAGCGGCTTTCAACTTGTCGCCGGCGCTAGGTAGCCCCCTAGGAAGCAGGGGGAAAGTGTGCGGCGAAATAGAGTGGCCGGCTGGCCAGAAAAAAAGAAAGAAAAAAGAAATGAAGAAAACAATCATTGCGTCGCAACAAAAACGTCACCGTTCTTCCCGCCTTCTTTACGTACCGTGACGAAACAAACAAGCAAGAAAAAGAAAGAAATAATAATATGAACGAGATGTATGCGAGGATGCGTTGATTGGTGGAGTTCTAATTTTTTTTTTTTTTTTAAGGACGCCATAGGGCCACTAAGGTACACCGCGGCCGGTGTTGGAGCTTAACGGCCAAAGCAATTCAAGCTACGTTTACGTGAACTAGAAAAGGGCGTTAGCATGAGAAGGTTCGTCAAGCCGAAATCTGCTTATCGCGTTCACGTAAATGCTAGCTGTTCGCGGGCGCGTTGGGGTGGGTTTAGTTAAGCCCACTCCAAGTTAAGTTTAGTTAAGTTTAGTTAAGTTTAGCAGGGGGTGAGCCGACTTGCCCCACCTACTCGCTGAACGAATGTAAACGCGTGGTCGGCTCGGTCTGGATCGGCCCGACTTTTGACTCGACGTTCTCGCGTGGAGTTCGTCTAAACAAAGCTACAGCGGCTATGACACACATCGCAGTGAGGAGGAGGCCCCATGGTATCATATCGATCACGTGGAGTCATTTGGCGTCCACACACGAAGCTCGGTTAAGATTGTTCTTTTGAATCGAGCTTCCGCTTGAGTGCGGCTACCGCGACCGGGAGTGCAACGCCCGATCACTTCCTCAGCAGAAAAACCTACGTAGCCTCTTAGCTACGTCGGCGGAGCAGATGATATAAAAGGAAATAAAAGAGATATGGTCACGATGAGACGTCAGCAGTACAAAATGCTAAACGAGAAATATAACAAATAAGTTTTGGCAAGTCAGCGGAGCTAGGGCTTGAGAAGATTTTGTAACCACACTGTTTAATTTCCCGTGCTCGTAACCTGCACCTCATTCTCATAAGATGATGTCACAGAAATTTGAAAAAATTCCCCAGCGTCTTGGCGCTTAACCGTCCCCCCTCCCCCACCTTTCTTTTCGTTCTATCACATGCTTTAGTTGCATACTTTCTTTTATTTATTCGATTATTTCCGTGTTATGGGCATGTTTGCTATGCGTCGTTATTTTCTGTCTTTTTTTTTCTGTTCGTACTTGCTCACCCGTCTTCTTATCTTCACTTCCTTTTCTATCCCCTTCCTTCCTAAAGAATAGCAGGTTTTGTGCCTCTCTCGGTCGCAGTTGACAGCCTGCGTCTTCTCCATTTCCCTCCACCTGTGTGTATGTGTTTTTCATATCAAACAATAATAATAATTTTTTCTTCACTATAGACATATTCGATGATAACGAGTGCTTTTTGCTTAGTAGGAGCGTATTGTGTTTTACAGAGAGAGAGAGAGAGGAGAGGAAAGGCAGGGCGGTTTGCTACCATGCAATGGGGGTAATATACAGCATTTTGTTTTCTTTAATAGCCCTTCATTAATTTCAATAACGTAGCAAGGTAGGATTGTTGGCAATGCATTACGAGCAGTAGACGTAGCGCCTCGTGGACAAGGACAAACGAAGTGACAGGACACTCATGGCGCTGTCCTGTCACTTCTGCTGTTCTCGTCCCCAACGCGACACACATGTTGCTGAATACATATGTTGCTATGCATAATATGCTGCTCAATCTGTTTATGCTTGCTGCTTTATTATGGTCACAGCACGTAGTTCAATGCTCGACACTCGCTTGTATTTTGTTCTTTCTTTTCCCCCACGCGTAGCTCAAAGTTGCAACAACGGGGTTGGGAAGCTAGTCTACGAAAAAATCTCCGACTACAAGCTCAGCGCCGGCTTCGGCGGGGGACGACAGCGCGTCGAACTGGTGAGTAGTGCCCCCGAACACAGCACTGCTGGGAGGCGCGAAACAATGTTGTGTTTAAGATATACAATCGCATGTCCGCAGTAAAATTTTCTGCATTCTTATCCAACAAATCTATACGGTTTGCGTACTATACTCATGGGGGACTTACAAAACTGGGCCCGTATTTACAAAAAATAAAAAAGCGTTTTACGCTAAAATTGTTCGTAAGAGACAATTTCAGCCGAACCTGACGCTGGACATAACTGTGGCGAAGGCGACCGGGCAATGCCAAAGAACACTTGCGAAAGAGAAGTTTTGTGAATTCGACCTTACTATGCGCATGTGCGCAATACCGGAAGTAGGCTTTTCCATACTATCAGGTTGCCCTACACAAAATGGGTGACCTCCTGATCACGGCCCGGTTGAGCCGAGTGTAGGCTTGGAAATAGCGAGAATGTCGTAAGGAAGAGATGATGGCAAGTGTGGTGGCAAGGATGGCGACGTCAAGGATGGTGGTACCGGCTCGTTCTGTGCTGCTTCATTTCCGCTTCCAGGGTGACTTCCACCACCTTGTGTTCGTCCAACGAGACGCGTGCAGAAGCCAACTTGCAGAATTTTGCGTATCCCCTTATTCGTATAATTTGCACGGAACAGACTTCTGCATAAAAATTTGTTTTTTGGTCTCTTATGATACGAATAATGAAAATTGGGCCTCTCGGTTAAGCCCCTTCCTTCTCGTATTATATATATATATATATATATTAGTTAGTTAGTTAGTTAATTACACACAATTTTTTTTATTTCGGATCGAACAAAAAACCGCGCGACTATGACAAAAGAGCTTATATATATATATATATATATATATATATATATATATATATATATATATATATATATATATATATATATATATATATATATATATATATATATATATATATATATATATATATATATATATATTGTCATAGTCGCGCGGTTTTTTGTTCGATCCGAAATTTTAAAAAAATTGTGTGTATTTAACTAACTGCTCGGTCGAGCGAACCGGACGACCTTCTTGCACACCGGCCTATCTCTCTTCGCGCAGATCACGCGCGCCGAGCAGCCAATCAAGGTGCTGGAGGAGTGCGTCCGCCGCTGCCAGGAAGACCGGACGACGGCCGTGGCCCAGTGCCTGTCGTTCGACTTCATGCCGGGACGCCGGAGGCCCCCGACCCCGGCTCAGGCCGCCGGCTCGGCCCCCGTGGAGTTCGAGGAGTCCGTGTGCTACCTCTACTACGACAGGGCGTCGCCCGACGGGGGAGAGACGCTCGTGCGCCAGAACAACGCCTGGCACTTCAACGAAGTCTGCCTCTCCTGTGAGCGGCCGTGTCGCCATACTCGTTTTCGTTCGTTGTCGAATTGAATTCATTGCTGCTTGCGTGTACGCACGTTTTAAATGCGGAACGAGGAAACAGGATCCTTAGCCAGAGGCTATAGTTTCGAATTCCAACTTAAACCACAAAATTACACGACAGCAACTCAGGACAGCGCAGTCGGCATTATTGAATATAGTATGAAAAGGAACAAAAAGAAACACAAAGTAAGTTTAAATAATCCAACATGAACATAAGACACCTTATATCAATGTTCGAACAGTAGGTAACATATAAGACGATTCCTATTGACATGCGTAAAGCGCACTCACAGAATGCACAAAACGTCTAATTATGATGGTATTGTACGCTATGAAAGTGCTTTTATGTTTGTATTAGCATTATATAGATCGAAAAGGCATAGCATACGAAGCGCGCATAACGTACCTACAAAAACGCATTGAAAATTTGTACGCATGCGCATATGTATAACGCGAGTCGCAGTGACGAAGCTAGCAGTTGGGCCGGTCGTGGGGGTTGGTTGGCCGTACTTTGATTCAGGCATGATGCAACGTAAGGTAAGAAACAGGTCCGAGCTCGTATATACTTTATAGTTCCACGAGGCCCAATTGTCATTGGACATCAAGGAAACTTAAAACAATTTTTCTTGTCTGTACTTATGGCTCTGGTACAAATGCCCCTATGGCGTTTGTACCAAAAACAGTGCACGTTATTTCGGAAAAAAACACATTTAAGATAACAGTTAGTATAAAGTGAGTTCGTTTGCTGAACTCGCCACATCTGAACACTAGCTTCAGCGTATCGAAAACGACTTTACGGGCACTGCTTTAGCTTTCCCACGCTTAGATCAAAATTTAGGCCCTTAGATAAAAAAAATATGTATCAGACTCAGCGTAGCCAAAATGACACGTTGGGCTTTCTGGGCTTTCTTGCTAGTTGTATCGAACCAATCAGCAAACAATTTCATTCAAGCCAGCCCAGCGCCATAACCACTGCGCTACGGCCCAATCGCCAAGTTCAACATGCAGTGCTTCCATTGCTAAATGCAAGCACCTTTCCCGTGTTTAGAGCACAGAGACGGTGAATGGGGGAGAGCACATAGAGAAAATAGTTACTCACGACATGAACGCTGAAAGAGGATGCGATATCAGTTGCACCTCCGCCTCTGCAAGGAAGCAAGCGTGTTTTGAATAAAGAGCACTTTGCGCTAAAGCCGATGAACAGAACGGAATTTATGCGCCAATCATTGGTGGCAGTACGTTAGAAATTAGAAGGGTGGAAAGCGAGGAACAACGGGGAGCGGTACGAATGTAGTCGGGATAGTAGCGCAATCATTTAGTTCTAAGGAAACCCAAACACCACTGTCATGCGCTATAATACGTTTACCGATCTTTGGATTCTAACCGCGATTTTTTGCGACTGTCTAACCGTTTTCGTGGGTCAATCCCAAAGATAGTACTGCGGTAAAAATGGTAGACTCGAATCTAGTTGACATGCGAGGTATGCTTGGTTTGGTAGATGATAGCTGTTATGAATCATAAAAGCGTTCTGCAGCGAACGGTTACTGCTTTTGCGGTGTGTGTATCATAGGGATCTATCTGTGTATTGATGTATAGATTGCTCACACTGATAAGATCACGTAGATTAATTTTGCTAGAACATTCAATATTTCCTTCGCCATTGCAATGCTGCTCTGATTCCAAAGGCGCGCTCTACTAAATGCAATGCACCTTTAGTCGCAATGCGCTCGGAATGAAGCATGCCGGGTTGTCTCGCATTGCCCGCAATTTGTGCGCCTGTAATTTGGGACAACGTGCCATTCGGCGGGGAGGAGGTGGAGGGGGGGGGGGGTCGCGGGCGCGTCGGTGACACGCTCAATGTACTCACTATGCCAAATTCACCTCGCTTCGGGGATTCTGTTTTAATGCGTAAGTATTCTTCGGCGATCACACCAGCCCCGTCACGCGAAAAGTGTAATGCCTTGTATCTGCACAAAAATGCGTAATTTGCAAAGGTATGACAGTGCAAGTGTAGATAACTGGTAGTTTTATAAGCGATAAGGAACAACTTTTAAAATATGAGCAGAGAATACCCATAGGGATACATGTGGTTTCTTAGAAAATGCACGAGGAAGCCTATGTTAGGGGTGGCCCAACTTAAGTTTGGGGTTGGGCTAAGTTGAGAGTTGAATGTGGGCCAACTTGAAATTTGGACGTATGCCAAATTGACTTTGGGGTTGGGCCAAGTCATATTTGGGGGTGGGCCAATTTGAAATTTAGGGGCGCGCAAACTTGACATTTGGACGTGGGCCAACCTAAATTCGGGGGTGGGCCAACTGAAATTTGGAGCTATGCTTACACATACTTGGACAACTCCAGTGGAGCTTCTGCATTTTTTCTTCCATCCTTTCCTGTCGGTTTGGGTCTGTTTTCTTATCCTTTTCCAGCGTCCCTGCCCGTAGCATGTGATTAAATATACAGGGTGACCCAACTATCATGCACCAAGATTTAAATATATGCAAGTGCCACGTAGCTGGACAGAACGAAGGTAATGTTGTTTGCCGTCGCTTGGAGATACTCAGATTATATTATAGCGTTAAGGGCACCGTGTCGCAAAAAATCCGCCATAGGTGTCCCGCGTCCAGCGTCAACCGTCGCTTCGGGAATAATTATTCCGTACCAGGCATACCCACCCATACATACGCAACCACGCCAGGCTTTCAGTGTAGCGGAAAGAAGTTATTCAAGTAACCGAATTTCTCAAAGTAAAATGCGCCAGAAAAATCGTAAAGTACCGCTTACACACAATCTACATACACGCTAGCGTCGGACTGTAATTTGAATATACGAGTAAACATAATTCTATTACGCGGAAGCTCAAACAGAAACCCCTTCGAACGCGAGAGCGTTTTCCAGCTGCCGCTCGAGGTCCATCTCAGTAGGAGCGGAGCGGGCGCCTCTGATCACTGCAGATAACAACAACAACAACAAAAAAAAAAAAGAACAACCACAAAGCTCGCCTTCGTACATAGCGTTTGCCGCCAGCGTTTTCCGGTAAACGTTAGGGTTACATAAGCTGCAGTTGCCGGGAAGCGTGAGAAGCAATCAGGGATCTTTGAATGCTATCTTCCACTCTTAAAGGCGAAGCTTAAGCGTCCTCCAAATTTTTTGCCTTCTACCTAGTTACGTTAGTCCTAATTAGTTAATCAACTTCTGAAATATTATAATTAGATGAAAAGTATCAATGAGAAAATTGTAGAGCAACAGGAAACACTCCCGATACAGCTTTCTGTTGCTCAATACGTGTCACATAAAAATGGTTTTCCGAGCGTGAAAGCCCGCAAATACACGCAAAGTGCCTCGAGCGGCCAATCGCACAGCAATTTTCTCATTTGCGCGCCACACATACCACAGTGCAACATATTGTCGCAAATAACCGCCTCCCAAAGAATTCCAGACGTATTCTTGGATAGCAACCGGGGTTCGTTCTTCAGAATTGTTTTCACAAGTAGCAAACAAATGTATTAATCCGGAATTGAATGAGCTACTGAGCGAGCCAATTCATGAATGAGACAATGCAGGAAGGAACACAGGTATGAATGAATGAGTGTAGGAAAAAGAATGAAAGAAGGAATGAGTGAAGGAAGTAAGGACGGGTGTGTGAAAAAAAAGGAATGAATAAATAGAGAATCTAAGAAAGTAATGGAAGAGTGAAGGGAGGAAATAATTTAACATGTCATGGAAAGAATTAACAAGGGAATGAGAGACTGTAGTAAGAAAGAATAATTAAAGGAGAAAATAAGTAATGAATATGTAAAGAAAGAAATGCATAAGGGAAAGAAGGATTCAGAAATTGTGCAGAGAAGGCACATATGAATGAATAAATCAAGTAACCAAGTAAAGAATAAATGCGTGAATAAATTACATCATGGGGTTTTACGTGCCAAAACCACTTCCTGATTATGAGCCACGCCGTAGTGGAGGACTCCGGAAATTTCGACCACCTGGGGCTGTTTAACGTGCACCTAAATCTAAGCACACGGGTGTTTTTTACATTTCGCCCCCATCGAAATGCCGCCGCCGTGGCCGGGATTCGATCCCGCGACCGCGTGCTCAGAAGCCCAACACCATAGCCACTGAGCAACCACGGCCGGTTCGGGGGAGGGCGGCCAATTACCCACAGAGGATCCTGACCATGACAAGGGCACTTACAGAAGAATAAAAGTTGGTTGCAGCGCATACGGCAAGCATTGCCAGGTTATGACAAGCAGCTTACCGCTATCACTGAAAATGCAAGCGTAAGACCATTGCATTCTGCCGGTACTAACATACGGATCATAAACTTCGAGGTTAAGTAAGAAGCTTACAGTGATGGAAGCGGCATTTGGTCTTTCGGTGCAGCTTTCGGAGCAGGAAAAATGGCAGTACAGAGCAGAAATATATGCTGTTTGGAATCATAATTCACCAGTTAGTTCTGCGTTTCAGTAAAGAGTTAACCCCCACCCCCTCCAAGCTGTCCTTCGCTTCGTTATTCATTTTATCTGCTAAACGTGTTATCTGCTATAGCGTTTCATCCGCTAAGCAAGCTGAATATGCACATCTACCCAATTTCTTATATTTATATGGTGCGAGCGCTGTATCGTTGCATTTTAATAATACTGCGCAAGGATAAGCTCATTCCAGTCACAGCTGTGGCCTTTTAGGCTGTTTTATGCAACGCACCGGCGCACCATCTGTTCGGCGCTCACGCGATGTTTGCTAGGGCACGTTGCCGGACTAGTTGGTTTTGTATTCATAATACACGCGGAGCAGTGCTATGCGACAGGGACCAAGAATGAGAAGACACATACGCAGCGCTAACTTTCAACTAAACGTTTTATTTGATCGTATGTGTTAGCTATACGATGATGGGGGATCGAAAATAAAAACAAGGAGACAAACATGTACAGTCAGAACCCACCCTTGACGACAAGTGTGGGTTCTATATCCCTTCAGTTGAGATTACTCGCTGAGCAAGTTGGCAGCTGATGAGAAGCACGACTATAGGCAGCGCAAATCCAGATGGAACACAAACAATCATGCTATTTTGATTATCCTCGCAGGTATATATTAAATGGTGTGTGTTGTGTGACTTGGACGTTAGTGACTACTTCCTTGTACCGTTCTTGAGTTTTTTTCCATGTCGGGGCTACAAAGTCGTAATAAAATGCACCTTAACGCACCTGTCGATACACCACTAAGCGACTGCGAGAAAGGCATGTCGAGCAGCTGCGCCCTCACAGTCGTGCGTTACCATAAGTATGTAATTAATATTGCGATAGTAATTATATGGACACTCCAGGCAAACTTTCGCAGTCGGCGTCGCCGTGAGGTTCCGTCTAATGCCCAAGTGCGATAAGCCTTATCGCACTTGGACATTAGCGCACAGCCGCCATGATGGCTGCTATGCGCCGTGTATGCTGTAGCTGTGATGCGAAGCGTGCGAAGGTAAGGCGCAAAGAAGCGTTGCTTGATGCGCGGCGCCTTCTCGCGCGCGCAGAATGCGCGTTCCCAATTCAGAGTAGGTGCGTGTCGGCACTGATCTGGCGCAATACCGGCGATAGACGACGATTCGGCGCAGCATGCAGCAGGGACTCCTTCACGGCGTGGTTTGGCGCTATTGGCGCGTCGCTTCCATCACTGCTGCTTAAGAAGTTAGGACAACGCAACGGGCGATGGAACGAAAAAAAATGATAAGCGCAACGTTAAGGGACAGTACGACAGCGGTGTGGCTTAGACAGTAAATGGGGTAACCGATATTTCAGCGGACAGTAAGAGGAAGTAAAGGAGTCGGTAGCCAATATTTCAGCGGACATTAGGAGGAAGAAAGGGCGTTGGGCAGGTCACGTGATGCGTAGGGCGGATATCGGGTGGTACGTTAGAGCTTCAGAATGGGTGTCAAGGGAAAAGGAAGCGCAGTCGACGAAGGCAGAGGATTAGATGGTGCTATGAAATTATGGAATTGGTCGGCGTAAGATTGGGTTAGTTGACGCAAGAAAGGAGTAATTAGTGATCTATGGGAGAAGCCTTCGTCCTGCAGTGCATGGGCGTAACGATGCTGCTGACGATGACGATGCATGAATGAAAGACTCAATCAATGAAGGGACGAATGGTGTATTTGTCCCGGAGATGCCATTGTTCTCTCTAAAGCCCCTGGTACGAATGCGCTTCCCGCAGCCAGCAAAGTGATCACCGAGTGTTCGAGCCGACTGTACGTCTTCGACCGGAGCCCCAGCTACCGGATGGACGGCGTCGGCGACAAGGAGGTGTACGCGTCGAACCGCACCGAGTGCGAGGACAAGTGCCTCTCCGAGGCGAGCCTGGTGTGCCGCTCGGCCACCTACGACCGCGCGGGGCAGCTGTGCCGGCTCAGCCCGGAGACCCGGTACATGAACCCCAAGGGCTTCAAGCCGGACTCCAACGCCGAGTACATGGAGAACCTCTGCCTGCCCAGTGAGTGCTCGCTTTCGCTTGGTGCGTGCGCTTTCGGGTGAAGTTGGTGTGAGGACAAAGATAGAATTAAATTCTGGGATTTTAATCCTCGCAACCATTAAGAGCCCGTCTTCTCGCGAAGACGAGCTCTAAAACTTTCTACACTCGCTGTTCGCCTTATTGCGTTTAAGGCGATTGTTCAACGAACTTTAGATTAGCCGTCCATAATTTGGTACCCGTACACCGAAAAACATGTTAAGCAAACTGGAAAAAAAAATGCAAAAGAGAGCGGTGAGGTTTATTTATAACAGCTTCGGGTGAACTTCGATCACATCTTTATTAGCAAAAGCGAATTTCCAAATGCTAAAGCAAGGAAATCGTGTTTTTAGGTTGTTTCAGTTAGCTAAAGGTTATGATAAGGTAGACATATCGCCGATACCTTCTTTGTCTACAGGATATGCCACGAGGCCGAGACACGCCTCGACCATAATTCCGTTTTCGACCCGTAGTATAACACCTTTATCCACACTTTTTTTTTTTTCCCCTAGGACAATAACTGAATGGAATAACCTGACTTATGAAGTCGTTTCACTACGATCCTTAAACTTTTTGTAGTACGTCTACAGCAGTGATTTGTCTCGCATGTCGCGCTAAGCTTAATATATGCTCTTGTGCTTCGTTCCAGTACAAAATCGTTTTACATTGCCAAAATATGCACTGCCGTGTATTTCTTGTTTGCCAATTTGCAAAACGCAACAAACGTTAATCCGCACTGCTAAAACCAAAACTAACTAACTAACTAACTAACTAACTAACTAACTAACTAACTAACTAACTAACTAACTAACTAACTAACTAACTAACTAACTAACTAACTAAATAAATAAATAAATAAATATACCGCGATCTGATTATGAGGCGCGTTGTATTGGAGGACTCCGGATTAGTTTCGACCACTTGCGGGTCTCTAAAATGCACCTAAATATAAATAACGAGCGTTTCTGCTTTTCGCCCCCTTTTAAATGCGGCCTGGCATCATGGCACGGCGACTTCAAGCTCAGTAGCGCAACACCATAGCCTCTAAGCTACCGCTCCGGGTTCAGTATGAGTAGTGCGGGAACGATAAATGAAATGAAATTAAACAAATCCTCAATGGATATTGATAAAGTTGTCTCCGAGATGCTATGCAAGCTGAAATTATTGCAGTTAAGTACCGCGGCGGGCAGTGCTTTACCATCGCCCCGTGTATAGGCGCGTCTGGTGCACTATACATAGCAAAACTACTTACAAACATTTTATTTATTAGCACTGTGTGGGTGAGATACACCGTAGCGGTTGCTGTAGCAACGCGGTTGCGACAAATCGAGGAGAGCTCTCGCGCTCATATCATGCCGTCATTTTTTTTTGCTTCTCCTTTTTTTTGTATTGATGAAGGAGGAATTGACTTTTTCATGTTCATGTTTTTTTAATTCATTGAAGTAGGGTCTTGCTTTTTCTTTTTTAACCGTTGGATGCAACTGCTCTGTACAGCGACCCAGCTGTTTTTTTCTTGCGCGGGTGCCGTCAAGATAGCCCGGCTATGCGCGTCAGGCACGAGTAAACCGAAGGGCAGGTTTAGTTTGTGATAGTTAACGGTACATACGCCTACTGGAACAAACAATCAGATGCAGCGTACAGGACAAATGCCGCAAGTGGTGGAAAGCGGGAGATAGGGTTCGTCCCGTGTGCGGCTTTCACCTGCAGGCCTTGTCCCCGTAATGCTGCACCAAATGGATAAACGAGAGAAAGAGGGGAACGAGGCGCCCGATTTCGTTAACCATTGCCACTTAAAGGCAACAGACAATAAGGCCGAGGAAAGCGTCGTGGAAATTAACTGTGGTTGAAATTGGAATGTAGAAAACAATGAAGAAAAAGGGAGATGAAGGTGCACGAAAAGATAACTTGTCGCCGGCGGGAACCGAACCCACAACCTCGGCATTACGCGTGCGTTGCGCTACTAACTGTGCTGCAGCGACGACCATCGATTCGTCCACTAACTTGGCTATTTATGTCGACTAGATTTAGCCCTAGGAGTGTTAGCCGGCGCCACTGAAAGCCATGGTGGACGGATGGGGAACGTCCTTTTTTTGCCTGATGGCGTCATGCATGCAACCAAATGAAGTCCCTCAAATCTCGTGTAACATTGTTGTTGCCGATTTCACGCGTACCACAGTGCCGATACAAAGGAAGCAGGAAGCAATCGGACAATTTTATAAGTGGAGAACGCCGTTTCTTACCTTTTCTTTAACGTTTTTGGAGCACTAAAAAAAAAAGAAAATAATTCAGCCAGGTTTAGTGACTGAAAAAGGAAATTTGAGTTTCAATTGCTTCCGAATAAGGTGGTGCGTAACAGAGGATTTCTCATACATCTGTCACACAAGCACGCAAAAGCTCTTTTACGTAAGCGGTCTTTTACCAAGTTGAAAGACTTTTTACTGAAAAGGTCTTGCGCGGCTGACACACGGCACGGACGATCTCTTTTTGGTGTTTTCTTCTGGGCACGCTACCGAAAGCGTAGCGCGATCGTTAGAAACAAAATCGGCCAAAACAAACAGATGTGTCTCATAATCATTGCAAATGCGAGCGTTACTGGCCATTCAAAGATTTCTATAAGCGAGCAATATTCCGGGAAAGTATTGAATATAGTGTTTAAATGTTATAGCGCATTCTATGTTCTTTTACCCGACTTTGGCCAATCTAATGACTGGTTTTTTTGTAACTTCATAAGAATTTAATGCGTGATTTTTTGTGTGCCCGTATTTTAGTCTATCTAAGTGACCGGACTTCGTGTTGACTTTAGTGCACATATGTGACTGGACTTTGTTGCTGTGTTTCTGAGTTGACTTTCTGTTTTAGTGTGGCATTAGTCTACTTACGTGACTGGACTTTGTGTTTTTATGATTTCAAGTTGTCTTTCACTTGTAGTGTGACATAGGTGTTCTTATGTTATCGGCATTTGTGTTGTTATAACTTCATTATTTTTGTCACGATTTATTCTTTTTTTTAATCCCTATGTGAAGAGGAGTAGCCACGGCGCCAATTAAAGGCGGCAACATCTCCTAAATACCATGTAATAAAAACAAAACAAAAACCGATGTATCTCGAAATAAAAAAGCGATAGCTTATTGTATTACACGGTTTTGCAAACAAATTTAACAACTCCAGATTAAGTAACGTTAATGTAAAGATTTATTGTAATAGTTTAGAGAGCGCTCGACCTGCTTGCGAGGGCACAGAAGAAAACGAGAATTACTGGCTTGACTACACCTCTGCGCAACATAAATTTTATTTTTTGTTTACGATGAGCCTAGGTGACAGAAAAATACGCATTTGCCTTTTTTTTTGCATATGATAATTGCTGGCGCGCACTTTTTCGAGGCTACTACTTTTCGGTCGTAAGTCTCGACTCTCATTATTCAGGAAAACAAAAGAAACATCCCAGCAAAGCTGCCATCAGGTCATTAGAATCAATCTGAATTTTTTTACAGCATTTCTGTCTGCCGATCAGGTACGACCGTCCTTAAGTAGATGTAATTAAATCATATATATTGTAACGCACGAAAAGGACGACGGGCGTACTGCAAGCCTGCCTATCTATGTATGTATGTATGTATGTATGTATGTATGTATGTATGTATGTATGTATGTATGTATGTATGTATGTATGTATGTATGTATGTATGTATGTATGTATGTATGTATGTATGTATGTATGTATGTATGTATGAACTCACCGGCTACCAAATCAGCACGTCGCTTCCATTTCCAGACAATTCGGTCAGGCATGACGACATTGCACACCCTTGGCATCTAAAAAGGTCTGCGATGATGCATATCGCGGTTGAGTTCTAAAAGGCCAGTGAAGGGCGCTTCTGAATCATTGCGTCGGGTGCCAAGTCCACAAAATGTGCCGGTGATTTGTTGAGCGTTATCACTTGTACCGCCTTTCAAGCGACTCGCATACAAGTGCCCTCCAGCCATCGGGTCGACCAGGAACAATCGAGTTTCCGCATGCTATATGGACCAGCGTGGTGATACGGTGCACGCTTTTTTCGTCGCCAACGCAAATGTGGGCTACACCAGTGCAGCAGCTGTTATTTCGGCATCTACGCCGTCTGGATCAACCACTACAGCGGTGGAACTTGTGCATCGCACACCAGCTTCGCATTGGGAGAAGCTGTTGGAATTTTTCTTGACACATGTGGAGTTTTCAGACGAACCACTTTCTGATTATGAGGCACGCCGTAGTGGAGGACTCCGGAAATTTTGACCACCTGGGGTTCTTTAACGTGTACCTAAATCTCAGTACACGGGTGTTCTCCCATTTCGCCCCCATCGAAATGCGGCAGCCGTGGCCGGGATTCGATCCCGCGACCTCGTGCTCAGCAGCCCCACACCATAGCAACTGAGCAACCACGGCGGGTAATGACTGTCGATGGTAATGCGAATGGCACGTGAACAATATAGCAGCAGACCTTATTCCTAAAGTCACGTTTATTTAGCACGTGTAGTGGTAATTCTTATACTTTTGTTTCTTTGACTGATGCCACATGCTTCGATATCGTCCCACTTTGATATGGCACTCGCTTGCCAAGGTCGCCCACGAGCACGGGGGCGTGACGACGACTGTATGATGTCGAAGATGTGACAGTGGAATGACTAAGAAGAAACTATATCGATGGAACATTTAACGACGACGGCATGACAATAAGACGTGAATTCTCATATTATGACGACGGTATAACGATGACAACGTGATGCTAACGTCATGGGACATTGAGATGTCAATGAATGAATGGCGAAGAAGGGGTAACGGTGACGCTGGCACGACGAATACTGCATGACGACGACAGTATGACAACGGATGCATGATAGCGTCCGTGTGACGATGCTGTGACAACAGCGGTATGTTCACGACTGAATGACGACAGCATGATAACGATTGAATCACGATCAAGGAATGACGTCGATGGATCGACGAAGGTGTATGACGACGACGGCATGACGACAATTGGATGAAGGGATGACAACGGTTAAACGACAGCGTGACGACTATGGTACGACGACAACGGTATGAAGTCAGAACGACTGCGACGGCATCCAGACGATGGTTTGACAATGAATACACGACGACGACTGTATGAAGGTGATGCAAGGACGACGACGGGCCGACAACCGTATGAGGGCAATGCGATGACAACGAGTGTGGAGGAGGAGGGGGGAGGAGGGAAGAGAAAAGTAGAAGGCAGGGAGGTTAACCAGAATAACGTCCGGTTGGTTACCCTACACCGGGGGAATGGGAAAGGGGAAAACAAAGATCACACGGAGAGAGAGGAAGGAAGGAAAGAAGGAAATTGCGGCGAGTTCACTGACGCGTGAGGTCTTACAGAAATTGTATTAAAAGTCACAGATGGTCGCACAAACCCGTCGTCCTTAAGAAACACAAAAGCGCCTTCACCGCTTTATGGGCCGACGGGCGATGGGGGCGGTGTTCCAGCAGCACTTGCACAGAAAGTGGCCGATTGTCCAGTTTTTGAAAAGCTTTGACAAGTTCTTGTCTCTGTGGGGCATATCTTGGACAGTGGCACAGCAGGTGGTCAATGTTTTCTTCGGTGCCACAGACCTCGCATGCTGCGCTGTCAGTCATACCAATTAATGTAGAGTATGCCTTTGTGAAGGCCACTCCTAACCAAAGGCACAACGAGTGTGTGATGACAATTATGTCACTATGACTGTATCGTGGAATCTATATGACAACCATGGCTTGAGGACACGGAGTAAGAGGTTTAGGAGGTGAAACTCCCGTCAGCGCGAGCGACCAGATAAGGTCACAATTGTTGTATGCGCCGACGGGGCCGTATACAGTGGCGGCGCCATGCGGCGCGTCGTAGAAGCCGCAGCGAAAAAAAAAATGCAGCGCCCGGGCAGGCTGCTCCGGCGCGCTCTCAACGGCGGTAATTTCCTTCCAGGCTGCCAGCACGATAACGGCTACGCGGGCGTGTGACCTTTTCTGGTTGCCGCAAACAGGGGAGTTTCCTCTCCTAAATGTTTCTTGCTCCGTGATTGAGGACTGACGAGAGTAGGATGGCGAAGCTGGAGTGACGATGATGGCACGACCACGAAGGTGTGACAATGAAGGCATACTAGCGAGTATCTGACGATGACGGCATGATTAGGGCGGCATAATCACGATTGAATGACGGCAGTATGATTACAATACAATGACGAAGAAAGACCGACATCGATGGAACGACGAAGGCGGTATTGCGATGACGGAATGACTTCAATGCGACGACGTTACTGAAATTATGAAATTGATAAAACGTCAGCGTGACGACGACGGCATGACGAGAGTCGGATGGCGAAGCTGAAGTGACGATGATGGTACGGGACAGAACGCTTGGCTTCGACTGGCGTTTACGAATCGCACAAGGCGAACTTTGTACACTGGTGACGTCACAAGTGCCGCGCTTTCGTCGCAGAGACAGTTTCCTTTAAAGAGACACGTCGTCAACGAAAGAAATCATGTCCATTTTGTTCGTCCGCTTTCTTTTACTGCACTTTATTTTCTCTGACATTTACAAAACGAGTCCAAAGTCCAAGAATGTGGTGCAGCTCGAGGGATTTGCCGCACAAACTTAAAATAGATTTCAGGACGGCTCTAGTCGGTGGACCGAATGTTGCAGCCAGCCTAATTGTCTTCCATAACTACGTACGTCAGAATTTGTGCAAGCTGAGAAGGCAGTCTTCTACGTACTTACACCACGCGTTACGTAAGAAAATGAGACCTCCGAGAAAAATTCCTCCTTTTCCCGTGGGATTAAGCCTATGCGGCACGCGGCAGGTTCACCGAGATATTAGCCGTTGATGGCGCGTGATGCTACGCAACGTTTTGTAGAGCTCTTTGTGCTGCGATCAGGTAGACGCACAGCTTTCCTGTCATAGAGCGGGCTCCGGCTTACGGATTTTCTTTGTTTTCTTTTTTTCACCGATTCTTCTCACTTGCACGGGTAACGTTATTCATGTCGCATGTTCACTGCACTTTCGCTTTACGTTGTGACGATTTCGGTTGAAATGACGAAAAACGGCCTTTTCCGGAAGACATGAAAGAAATATCAGTGGATGAATGGAATATTCGTAGTTCCTGTTCAGAGAAATTTTCAAAGAAATAAAAATGTTCTGCTTTTTTTTATTTGAAGTTAATGTTAGGAGAGGTTGGCGCCTTTATGTGGTGGCACCGGCTACTCCTTGTCACTTGCCAGACGAAACAAATTTGCGTAAAAAGGGAGAATAGCGACACTAAATATAACACTCAGTAGAACAACTATTTATGCGGTTTCTGACAGGCCTCAGGTATATGGCCTTCGGTGTACACATATGCGAACGCAACTCGTTCTTTGTATTTCTGCCTAATGGTAGCGAGTGTTTCGATCGCACCGCTGGTACGATCTGTTGGGAACTCGGCGCTGACGCCCGTGGTTGTACCTGGGTCGCAAGCCCCAAGGGTAGCGTTGGCCTGGCGGCCTGGGGTACAACTGGAAGCATCCGAAGGTCCCGGCAAAGCATGAGTCGACTGGTAACAACGAAACAACTTGTTTATTTTAACATCGCAAAGAGTTGGCGGTCAGGTTTGACCGAAGTAGAGAGACGGGAGAGCACTTCACTCAACAGAAGAAATCGGAGCCCTCCTTTTGGCGTCCGGGGGCAGCTGTTTTTATACTCTCGCAGTTGAGGGCAAGAAGGAACCCCTCAAAAGACGAGCACGTGAATGTACAATGGGCTAATGGTGACGCACACTGTCGTAGCGCTGCCGTAGCACCATGTCGAGCACGATCTCGTAGCACCCTGTCGTAGCGCTGCCGTAGCACCATGTCGAGCACGATCTCGTAGCACCCTGTTGTAGCGCTGCCGTAGCACCATGTCGAGCACGATCTCGTAGCACCCTGTTGTAGCGCTGCCGGTCGGGCACAATGACTGTAATGAGGGGATGATCCCTGCTTTCGCATCGCCTCGTTCGGGCACAATGACTGGAATGAGAGGGTGATCCTTTGCGGTCGCATCGCCGCAGTCGCGCCTGGAAACACCTGCCGATGAGCGTTGCGGCGACGACGATCGGGCCAAAATGTCTGCCGCCCCGCCGCAGTCGCGCCGGCAAAACCACGTGTCGCAGGCGAAACGCAACAGACCGCCCCGCCGGGGGAAGGAGATCCCGATGGACAGGGGACTGCATCCGCTGTCCGGAGGGATGTCGCTCGATGATGCTCATAACCGAAGTCGGGCGTCCCTCGACGTTTCTTGAGCGCAGCCCACAGAGAAGGCCTCGTTCTCTCGTTCAGGTTCGCACGGGACACTGCAAAGTGACTTCGGGAGAGTTCACATTTTTGTTCTCGTTCCCGGCAAGCGTTAGAACTACGCTGAAACTCAACCGCTCAGTCAGCAAGCACGGCACAACCCTCACTAAGCCCTGCCAGGCTCTTTCCCCTTTTTATACCACTGCCTAGTTCCTTACAGTAGTCTAGCATCACTCAGAACGCGTCCACAAATTGAAAAATTGCACTAGAAAGCATATCGTCACTTTGAAACACTAAACAAAAGCAATATGTTAAAAAAAATCCTGCCTCAGGAAGAAAAACATCAGTAACAAACAATTTTGAGGCTGATTCCTACGTTAGGGGCTTCGACTTAAGCCATCGGCGTTACCGTTGAGACTCCCCTTTTTGTAACGCACCTCAAAGGAATATTGTTGTAAAGCGAGGCTCCAGCGCAGGAGGCGGCCATTTTTGGGAGAGATGGTCTGCAGCCATTGGAGAGGGCAGTGATCCGTCTCAATGATAAACCTCGAGCCGGCTAGATAGCATGACAATTTCTGAACGGCCCACACGAGACATGCACACTCTTTCTCGGTGGCGCTATACGCCTGCTCACGACTGGTCAGCTTACGACTCATACAGGACGGGGTGTTCTACTTCTCCCTTTTCCCGTTGGCACAGTACAACGCCCATGCCTCGCTCACTAGCATCGCACTGAACAATGAACCCTTTTGTATAGTCTGGCGATCGTAGCACAGGCTGGTTTGTTAGGGCACTCTTTAGGGCGCTAAAAGCGCTTTCCTTTGTCTCGTCGCAGACGACTGTTTGAGGCTCTGTCTTTCTTAGAGCATCCGTCAGGGGAGCCGCGATATCAGAGTACCTAGGGATGTACCTCTGATAGTAGCCGGCGACACCCAAGAACGACCGAATATCGGTCTTGGTGCGCGGTTGCGGAAAGTCTCGCACAGCGGCCACTTTTATTTCAGAGGGGCGGCGACGACCCTGACCAATCACGTGACCGAGGTAGACAACCTCGGCCTGTGCTAACTGGCACTTAGGAGCCTTGACTGTCAAGCCCGCTTCGCGCAGGCGGGTTAGCACTGCCCGCAAGTGTGCCATATGCTCAGACCAGGATGCGGAGAATATCGCTACGTCGTCTAGATACGGTAAAGCGAATTCTTGCTGTCCCCGCAACACTTTATCCATGAGACTTGAAAAACAGTATGGCGCGTTCTTCAAACCAAAACTCAACACTTTAGGACGGAATGTTCCCATTGGTGAAATGAACGCCGCATACCTACTAGCCTCTTCTGTAAGTGGAACCTGCCAATAACCCCTGACAAGATCTAGGGTGGAAATAAACTGAGCGCTACTAACTTTCTCAAGGCGCTCCTCGATGTTAGGGATCGGATAAATTTGATCCTTAGTGATGGAATTAAGCCTGCGGTAGTCGACGCAAGGACGAGGTTCCTTGCCCGGTACCTCAACTAAAATCAAAGGGGAGGTATAATCACTCTCACCTGCCTCAATAACACCGAGCTGTAGCATTTTCTTTACCTCAGCCTCCATAATATCGCTCTGGCGGGGTGACACCCGATACGCCTTGGATCGTACTGGCTCTGTGGAGGTAAGTTCTATATCATGAGTAAGTACAGAAGTCCTACCAGGCCTCTCAGAGAACAGACCTTGAAACTCTTGTAATAGCTGGTGTAGTTCGGTTTTCTGTTCGGGCGACAGCGGTGCTTTACTGATAAGGTCACTAATGACTTGACCGGTGTCTTCCCTGTTCGTCACTGAGCCTAGTCCTGGAAGCTCGACCGGAAGCTCTTCAGGAACGTTTACCATCATGCACACCACTGCTTCCCTTTGTCTATAAGGTTTGAGCAGATTACAGTGGTAAACTTGCTGTGCTTTCCGCTTTCCTGGCAGACTTACCACGTAGTTAACGTCCGACAGTTTCTGAACAATTCGCGCTGGGCCCTCCCACTGCACGTCTAGTTTGTTGTTTAGCGATGTGCGCAATATCATGACCTCATCGCCCACCTCAAAACGACGGGCCCTGGCTGTCCGATCATAATAAACCTTGGCCCTCTGCTGGGCCTTTGTCATTGCTTCACCTGACAACTCCTGTGCCCTTCTTAAGCGTTCGAGGAGCTTAAGTACGTACTCCACCACGACTGGGTCGTCGCCCCTACCTTCCCACGATTCTCGAAGCATGCGAAGCGGAGATCGAAGCGAGCGACCGTACACCAGTTCAGCTGGCGAAAACCCCGTAGCCGCATGCGGCGCGGTCCTTAAAGCAAACATCACCCCAGGCAGACACAGCTCCCAGTCAGTTCGATGTTCAAAACACAACGCTCTCAACACGCGCTTCATGACGGAGTGGAGCTTCTCAACGGAATTCGACTGTGGGTGGTACACTGAGCTGTGTAACAGCTTTACCCCACACCTTTCGAGAAAAGTTGTCGTCAAAGCGCTAGTAAACACTGTGCCCTGATCTGATTGGATTTCCGCAGGGAAACCAACTCGCGCAAATATGGACAGTAGTGCATTAACTATCTCAACTGAGCTGAGTTCTTTAAGCGGCACTGCTTCAGGGAACTTTGTCGCTGGGCAGATCACAGTCAAAATGTGTCTGTACCCCGTGGCTGTTACCGGCAGAGGTCCCACAGTATCAATAACGAGCCGTCTAAAAGGCTCCGTAATGATAGGTACCAATTTCAACGGCGCCCTCGATTTGTCCCCTGGTTTGCCCACCCGCTGACAAGTGTCACATGTCCTCACGAAATGGTCTGCGTCCCGAAAACACCCTGGCCAATAGTACTCTTGCAAGAGACGGTCCTTAGTTTTCTTAACTCCAAGGTGTCCGGACCACGAACCCCCGTGTGACAAGCGCAACAGATCCTGACGATAGCATTGAGGCACGATCAGCTGATCGAACTCCACTCCTCTGCGGTCTAGATACTTCCGGTACAGGACCCCACCTCTTTCCACAAAACGCGCAGTTTTCCTGGCGATACCTTCTTTGACATTGCAGCGCACGTTTTCCAGGCTGCCATCCTTTTTTTGCTCGGCTATCAAAGCCGTCCGGCTGACTTTTAGCAACCTATCAAGTCCGTCTGACGTAGGCGCGATGAGCAAATCAGTAGATAGCTCTTCTAACTTTCCCGCGTCGGGCGTTTCCTCTCCAGTATCTGGCGCCTTTAACGTTACAGACTCAAGTTTATTCAGTTCGGGCGTGCTCGGAATATCAGCTTGCTGCGCCTCTGACCCTTTTTCGTTGTTTGATAACGTCGGCCCCGCAACTACCGCCTTTGCAGCGAGCTCCCGAACCTTCGATCTGGTTAAGGCCTGAACACTAGCTTCACCAAACAAAAGCCCCTTCTCGCGCAGGAGGTGATCGGACCTGTTTGAAAATAGGTACGGGTACTGGGGGGGCAGCATAGATGACACTGCCGCCTCCGTCTCAAGCGCTCCGAAAGGTCCTTCAATAAGCACTTTTGCTACCGGCAGACACACGCTATGAGCTTCCACGGCTTGCTTGATCCATGCGCACTCGCCCGTGAACATATGGGGTTCTACGTAAGACGGGTGAACTACATCCATCGTAGCTGCGGAATCGCGAAGCACTCGGCACTCTTTCCCGTTCACGAGGAGGTCTCGCATGTAAGGCTCGAGAAGCTTCATGTTCTCGTCAGTGCTGCCTATTGAAAAAAACACAACTTTTGGTGTTGTTTCCGGACACTGCGCCGAAAAGTGACCCGGCTTCTGGCACGTATAACAAACGCGCGCTTGCCTCATCTCGAACCGCTTTCTGCGTTCGGCTTCGGCTGCCGCCGTCTCTTTACGTTTGGTCGGACTGCTTTCACTCGCATCCTCACTACGCGTGTTCCCCTTTGCTCTCATGGGTGTGAACTTCGGCCTCTCAAACTTCGAGCCAAATTCACCCTTTTGACCGTCCTTAGCTCCGCGAGCTCGACGCGTCACAAACTCCTCGGCTAGCTCAGCGGCTCTAGCCACCGTACTCACGTCTGGCCTATCCAAGACCCAGTACCGCACGTTCTCCGGTAACCGACTATAAAACTGTTCTAGCCCGAAACACTGCAGAACTTTATCGTGGTCACCGAACGCTTTCTCTTCTTTGAGCCACTCCTGCATGTTTGACATAAGCTTGTAGGCAAACTCTGTATATGACTCACTCTTGCCTTTCTCACTCTCCCGAAACTTCCGACGGAACGCCTCTGCTGACAGCCTGTACTTCTCTAGCAGACTCGATTTCACTTTGTCGAAATCCTCTGCCTCCTCTCTATCCAAGCGAGCGACTACGTCGGCCGCCTCGCCGGGTAACAAAGTGAGCAAGCGCTGTGGCCACGTTTCCCGAGAGAACCACTGCTTCTCGCACGTTCGCTCGAAGTTAACCAGGAACAAACCAATGTCCTCTCCAAGCTTAAACGGCCGCATCAGGTCAGTCATTTTGAACAATACTCGTTCTCCTGCACCGTGTGCCTGACTTCCATTACGAGCGCGTTCCATCTCAATCTCGAGACGCTTCATTTCCAACGCGTGTTGACGGTCGCGCTCTTCTTTTTTCTCTTGTTGCTCTCGCTCTTTTTGTTCTTTAAGTTCGCTCTCCTGTCTTTTTGCAGTCTCCCTCTCCTCAATGGTCTCAAGGCATTCCGACAGCTCGTCATCCTCAGCTTCTAACTCAAGAATAGCCTTTAGCAGTTCTGGTTTTCTGAGTTTGTCCGAGACATCCAGACCCAACTCTCTTGCAAGCTCCAACAATTTCGGTTTGCGCAACGACTTCAAATCCATGGCTGCTCTGAATGCTGCTTTCTCTACTGCCTATTATTGTCTTGCCGCAAACTAACCCGGCAGCAACGACAACCACAACTACCAGCTCTGTTTCTGACACTAACAAGAGCCTGGCAAAGCTCAGAAGAAGAAAGTCCCGCACTCACCAAACCTCGCAGGCAGGAATTCCGCGCAGTCGTTCCGCTGCAGGCAACCAGTCGTCACACAGGGCTCGTTGCACTGCTCCCGGATCGTCGTTGAGCTGCTCAGCATACAGTCAACTGCATCTCTTCGCTGCTGGCCTCCGTTGTCGCGATCTCTCCGCTGGCAGACAGTTGTTTGAAGTCGGAGGCGATCTCACCGCTGCCAACCAGATGTTTTGATCGCACCGCTGGTACGATCTGTTGGGAACTCGGCGCTGACGCCCGTGGTTGTACCTGGGTCGCAAGCCCCAAGGGTAGCGTTGGCCTGGCGGCCTGGGGTACAACTGGAAGCATCCGAAGGTCCCGGCAAAGCATGAGTCGACTGGTAACAACGAAACAACTTGTTTATTTTAACATCGCAAAGAGTTGGCGGTCAGGTTTGACCGAAGTAGAGAGACGGGAGAGCACTTCACTCAACAGAAGAAATCGGAGCCCTCCTTTTGGCGTCCGGGGGCAGCTGTTTTTATACTCTCGCAGTTGAGGGCAAGAAGGAACCCCTCAAAAGACGAGCACGTGAATGTACAATGGGCTAATGGTGACGCACACTGTCGTAGCGCTGCCGTAGCACCATGTCGAGCACGATCTCGTAGCACCCTGTCGTAGCGCTGCCGTAGCACCATGTCGAGCACGATCTCGTAGCACCCTGTTGTAGCGCTGCCGTAGCACCATGTCGAGCACGATCTCGTAGCACCCTGTTGTAGCGCTGCCGTAGCACCATGTCGAGCACGATCTCGTAGCACCCTGTTGTAGCGCTGCCGGTCGGGCACAATGACTGTAATGAGGGGATGATCCCTGCTTTCGCATCGCCTCGTTCGGGCACAATGACTGGAATGAGAGGGTGATCCTTTGCGGTCGCATCGCCGCAGTCGCGCCTGGAAACACCTGCCGATGAGCGTTGCGGCGACGACGATCGGGCCAAAATGTCTGCCGCCCCGCCGCAGTCGCGCCGGCAAAACCACGTGTCGCAGGCGAAACGCAACACGAGGAGAAAGAAACACCGACATTAAGGTCCTGGCAAATTCGACAGTTGGCTTACTTCGAGTGACTCTATTTCATTGCAGAGTGCAGTGTATCGCTAGACAACTACTTGCTTAAGGCGCCACAATATGTAACTGGTTGTTCGACCTGCCCCGCTCCATCAGCACTGACAAAAAAAATAAAAATAAAAATAGGAGAAATGTGTCTTGTCTCCTACTGCTTGCAGACAATGATTAACTTGTACATGCACTGGGAGCCCGGGATTTATTTCTCCGTTATGAAAATACGCAGCCTGTCTGACGGCACAAAAATTGGAGGACGCTTAAGCTTCGCCTTCAAGAGTGGAACGCGACAGCGTTCCCGTCGACCCGCCAAGGGGTGTAAGACAATGGGCTACGGCGCAGCGACTACGCGCCCCGCATCGGACGCGGTGAGCGTCGAGCAACGCAGCGTTCGGCGCGACAACGAAATGTGCGCCTGAGCAAGCGACGCACGCCTGAGCCTTAGAAACTTCTCGTTTCTAAGGCAACACCGCGTTCACTAGAGGCGCTTTTGTACCGCTTTGAAGCATCGAACTCGTGGCTCAGTGTATCTGACGAAAAGGCATACGCGAGGCGAAATGAAATCAGAATGATTCAATACGAGAACGAGATCACGAGCCAACCTCAAAAAATTGAAGAGGCATTTCTTGATCATTATAGCAAATTATTCGGGACTGTTAAAGACGTCACAGAAGAATTCAAGACGGACTTTTTGTCAAACATGCCGCAATTAGAGGAAGACATTCAAAAGCGCCTGGAGTGGCCTCTGAGCATCACCGAAGTGGAAGGAGCCATAGATGATTTAGTTGTAGGCAAGTCTCCGGGACCCGATGGACTCGGAGCGGCCTTTTATAAAGCCTTCAAAAGAGATGTCAGTGAGATCCTGTTACGGTTGTTTAAGGAGGCCTATAAGCAAAAACAGGTTCCTCCTTCTTTTCGGACATCGCACGTAGTTCTGATACCGAAATCCGAGGACCCAGAAAAATTGTTAGCTGTCGATGCTTACCGGCCGATATCACTAATGAATGTAGACTATAAGATATTTACAAGAGTGCTCGGAAAGCGATTACAGGGAGTGGTGACCAGAATAGTAGGGTCGCATCAAACATGCGGCATTAAAGGAAGGTCTATCAACACAAACATTCATATTGCCAGAAGTATTTTAGAATACTGTAACGACCTAGGTGAACACTGTGCCATGTTACAGTTAGATATGCAAAAGGCTTTCGACCGTGTGGCCCATAAAATTCTTTTCAGTATTCTAGAACACATAAAGGTAGGGGATTTGATCTTAGATGGGGTAAAGATGTGCTATCAAGACTGTACCGCCAGCCTCATTATAAACAAGGAGGTTACCAAAACCTTTAGCGTCCGGTCATCTGTGCGCCAGGGGTGTGGTTTGTCGCCTCTTTTATTCGCGATTTACCTAGAGCCGCTTTGTAGGAAAATCAAGAATGACAATAGAATATCGGGTTTCAGAGTGCAGTCCGCGGAAGTGAAAGTGCTGGCATACGCGGATGACATCGCGTTGTTTTGTCGGGATAAAGAAAGCATCGAAATCGCGGTCGCAGAGGCTTTATCATACTGCAGAATGAGAGGCAGTGCTATAAACTTTGATAAATCCCTAGGGGTATGGATCGGCAACTGGGAAGACCATCCGAGTACGTCTGCAAATATCCGCTGGTCAGTCACGCCGGCAAAGTACCTAGGGGTGCCGCTTGAGCACTACCGTGACGCCGTTGATTACTGGAATGCCGAAACTGAAAGGGTTCGTGAAGGTACACTTAAATGGGGAGGCCGCAATTTCTCTATGTTTGCTCGTGCGACAGTGTGCAACCTGTTTGCCGTCGCTAAAATTTCTTACGTGCTCCAAGTGTTGTGCATGTCAAGGGCTAACATACAACGTTTACACAGAGTACTCGCAGTGTTTGTATGGGGTTCAAGCTGGGAGCGCACGAGTCGCACTAATCTCTTTCGTTCGGTTAAAAATGGAGGATTAGGTCTGGCACATTTGTTCATTAAGCAGATTGTGTCGAGGTTTGTTTTCTTACGGGACCAAAATGACCCATTTTTATTAACTATGTTTCAAACAAGGCTGAGCGAAGCTATACCTGAGTTTATTGTATCGTCACATCGGTGCAGTCAAGGCAGAGCGCGTGGTTTCTTAAAAGAGGTAGTCTTGGCTTTTCAGCTGTTAAAGGTTCGGTTTTCCATGGAATACTTAAGTAGGGTACCACGAAAGCGCTTATATAAGGACCTGGTAGACACAATGTTGCCGGTGCCATTCTATCGCTCGATGTTCTGCATTGGACCTGAAAAGGACGTACTAAAAAGAGTAAAACGAATGCCAGTACGCCCGTCGGTAAAGTCCTTCTTTTTCCAGCTTCACACCAATACTTTACCTGTGAAACCATGGCTAGATGAAAAAGGCCTTTCCGTGCCTTGGAGCGTCAACTGTTTACTATGCCAAAAACCCGAAACAGTAGAACACATTTTTCTTGACTGCTGGGATGCTGTGTTCCATTGGGACATCTTACAGAGAACACTAAAGAAGGACTTGCCGATTACTCCATATGGGATTCGTTTCTTGCCTACTCTAAATGAAGACAATGTACCCTATGACATGTTCATGCTGGTGTCCTTACATAGTTTATGGAAAACTAGAATGGCTGTGAGACATGCTGAAGTAAATGCCCGGCCTGTTAGAGAATACTTCATTGAAAGCATTTGTCATATTAAGGAAATGTATAATTTGCAAAAAGAAAAACCAACATGGCTCAATGTGATGACTGAGCTAGCGAATTTCAAGCGTTTTTAGCCCTGTGACTGCCAACCAGTGGCAGAGTTTTTGTCGTGACCGTTGTGTATTGATAAAATGTCTTGTTTTGTAGCCTTGTTGCCACGTCAGTAATAAAGAAAAAAAAACTCGTGGCTCAGTGGTAACGTCTCCGTCTCACACTCCGGAGACCCTGGTTCGATTCCCACCCAGCCCATCTTGGAAGTTGCTTTTTATTTATGAAGTGCCTGCCGTGATTTATCGCTCACGGCCAACGCCGCGGACGCCGACACCGGCTTTTCTGCGACACGAGCTCCTTAACGCTATCGCGTTAATAAGCACAAGCGTTTTACTCTGTAACTACAACAACTCACTAGAGCGTTCACAGAGCACTAGCCTACCGCCTTGGCTTGCTTTTTACGCATTCAACGGCGCCTTGGATTGAAAGTACCGCATATTTTGTGCATTTATCGATGGTCCATCGTATTTCGCGACTAAAAGGGGCTATATGCTATTGTGCAACCTACAGCTGCGTAGAGTGCGAGTCGGTGGACTGACGCGACGCGTGCGTCCCGCGCGCAGGCTCCCAGCTGTGCACCACGACGGCGTTCATCCTGGAGGCCGGCAAGGAGCTGGACGGCGCCTTCGAGCGCGAGGTGGTGTCCACGCGCGACCTGCAGGAGTGCTCCAACTACTGCACGCGCAGCCTGCCGGAGCGCGGCTACTTCTGCCGCTCGTTCCTGTTCGACGACAAGGCGCGCACGTGCACGCTGTACGACGAGGACCCGCTGGGCTACGGCGAGGGCAGCGAGGGCCACAAGCCGCTCAAGAGCAGCACGGGCGACCTCTACCGGGTGCTGTGCGGGAGCTCGGAGCGCGGTAAGCCGAGACCCGCTCTCGGAGCGGGGCCCGTCTGACCCCAACGGGAAAGCGGGAGTGAGGGAAAGAACGCAGGAAGGAAGGAATGAAGGAAAGGGACAGACGGACAGACAGACAGACAGACAGATAGATAGATAGATAGATAGATAGATAGATAGATAGATAGATAGATAGATAGATAGATAGATAGATAGATAGATAGACTTCTTACGGTGGGAAGCCTGAGAGATGGAGAAGTGAGGAGGTTGGCGCTGGTTCGAGGTTGAAACTAACAGCGCGGTGACGACGAAGACGAGAGAGAAGTGGTTCTTGTGGGAAAGGAGGAAAGGCTGGCACTATCTTCTGCAACTCATGCGGGAGCACGGCTCGGCGCGAGCAGGGTGGGGGATATGGATTAAAAGAAAGAGAGGGTAGGAGGGAGCATCAGCAGCATCAGAGCAGCCCGGCCGGGAGGGCCCAGTGGCTTCAACCGGAGGAGTAGGCTGAAGGTAGACCGTATAGGAGGTGGCCCAGTAGAAGTGAAGTAGTGGCGGATCAGGAAGCCCGAGGTGGTGGTACCAAAGCAACACAAGCGCTGTGTTCGCGCACACGCGCTCGCCCTTGTCCTCACCGCGTTCTAGGTGACCGGTAAGTTTCAGTAAAATAAACGCAGAAAGAGAGAAAAGTGTTGATTATAAGGGACGAAGGGGGATAGTTCAGTTAAGACATCTCAAATTCAGAGAAATTTCACGCAGGAATGTGACGATAGCCTTTAGACGATCAGAGAAAATTTTACTGTCAAAATGGAAGAAATCTTCTGCCAGTGACTGTCCTTGTATCGAATACAGGGCGGGCCGAAGAGTGTACCATAGAGACCATAATTTGGAAAATAAGGAAGAAACTTGAGAGGAAGCGAGGAACCACGCAAGCATGAGCGATGGAAGGGGATGATGACAGCGTTAATGCGAACCGAACAGAAATATGGTAATTTGAATCAGTGAGCAAACGTGGGTGGCTGATATAATATTTGAGACGAGAATGAGATGGCGTTAGGCAGGTCACATAATGCGTAAAACAGATATTGGTTAATCGATCAGTATAACAGAACGGCTGCCCAAGAGAAAAACACGCAGTTCAGAGTGGCAGAGCATTAGGTGGTTCGATGAGAATACGATATCTGCACAATATGACGGAGTCAGCTGGCGCAAGAGATGTGTTGCTGAATATCGCTGCGAGAGGCCTTTGTGCTAATCTGCACACGAATGTGCTGGTGATGACAATTATAACAATTACGTCAGTGCTTTAATAAGACTGCCGCAGACATGTGTAGCACTCCGTCTGTTTCTTAAATAGTGGTGCTGCAAGGAAAATGTGACGTTGAACTGAGGGGAGACCTCAGCGATGATTAATTCCGGTGTGAACAACGGGGTTGATGAACACAAGGAGCATAGGGAGTGACTTCGTAATTTCCCGCTCAAATGTTTCGATTGTGAGCATTGGAGGCTTAAAAAAAAAAAGAAAGTTATCTGAGATTGAAGATGGCTTTGCTTCTACAGCTTTTCATCTCTGCGTATTTCACTGTTCTGCAGTCGTTTCACTGCTTTGGAATTTTTCAGAGCGCGATTTTCCCCTTCGCACGCTTCTTGTGGCTTTCTTTTATTAGAGCCTACTCTAAAAGAGAGCTTCGCTGGTGCGTTGGAAACATTTGCCTTCCAGCCTTCACTGTCGTTGCCCTTATAAAAGCAGGGGCCTTGCTTAAATTGCTTAATCAGCAAGCAGCTGCGCATTACACGTCTTTGTCCAGGCAGTAGTTATTTCTTTTTTCTTCGCATCATTACCTTTTCTCGGCGAATGACCTTCTCTGAAATGCAGTCTTACCGAAGGAACGGAGATGCCTGTCCAATCGAGCCTTCTAGCCTGCGCTAACACATGTGTGCCCTTGGGACATGTTCCAACATGCCGCGCAGTGCTTCGTGATGGTTACGGAGTGCGCGCAGCGTCTCGGCTTTCCTTGCGTAGACGTAGTTTTCAGCTACGTCACGTTCGAGTGCTACCGGAGCACACTCCGAGACAACTCGCAGCTTGTTCTCTCTTTACTGCGGTTTCCCCTCAAAGAAAGTCGGACTCCTGCACAGGCGCATTGCTTTAATTTGCTTACAAATTTGCTTCTGTTTCACTTCGCTGCATTCAGACCTCGCATTTGGCATTCTTCGCTGCTTTCTTCCGCTGGCACCTTTCGACTCGCCGCCAAGGCCCTCCGCTGGGAAGCGGTCTTGCCTTCGTTGCCTTCCTTGCGCCTCCTTCGGAGCATGTCTCCAGCGTGAGTGTGTGCGCGTAGCGGCGAATGCGCGTGCCAACTGTGGGCTCCTCTTGTGTAGACGTGCTGCTCAACAACGCCACGTTCGAGTGCTACCGGCGCAAGCGGCTGGACGGCTCGCACCAGGTGGAGGTGAAGGCGTACTCGTTCCACGAGTGCCTGGACGAGTGCATGCGGCGGTACGGCCGGGACTGTCGCTCGGTCGAGTACTCGTCGCGCTACCAAATGTGCCGCTTCAGCTCCTACGACGGCCAGCCCAGGCCGAACCTGATCGACGACGACCACTACGACTTTTACGAGTTCAAGTGGTGTAAGTACGACGCACGGCCGCAGGTTCACTGGATGGTTTGGCGATATATATAGTGAGCTCGTACATGCTGGTGTCGGTCATTAACTGCAGCAGTGTGGGGAAGTTTGATTATACGCTGAAGAGCTCTCGCTATTGCGAAATTGTAGATTGTGAACTGTAAACGGCAGAAAGATATAGGTAGGAAAAATACAACTAATGAAAATGAACGTTTCACAATCGATTAGAGTAACACTCGCACTACATGCTAAGAAATTGACAGAGTTGCAAATGTGCATGTGTAAATATTGCGCATAATGTCTCATATAGTGCGGTGCATCACAGTGGAGTAGACTCTTTACTGTCGTTTGAAAGAGAGAGAGGGCGGAGGGAAAGGCAAGGAGACTAACTAGACTGTGCAGCTTTCTAAAAAATGCAAACTAGTGTTCAAATAAGTAGCATGCACAGACAGGGCGCAGCTCCTCTAAAGTCGGGAAAAGGCTAGAAAAAAAAAAAAACTGCGCATAAAGGCATATTCTGTGGTGCTATCGGTCACTCTGCAGTATTTTAAGTGAACGGCAAACACTGCTGTAGACTACGTCAATCATTTTTTATTCGTGCTTCAATGCACTCCCTTGCTGTTTACAATAGAAAAAGGCCGGTAAAGTTGAAAGCAAGCTGGTGGTTCGGGGGGGGGGGTAATGTAGAACTTATTATGCTTAGCTGATACAGCTTCTTTCAGATCCTGAAGCTTAGCGCGACGAAGGGTAACCGCGAGCTGAAAATTAAACACTGCTGCAGATACGTTATCTGCATTAGGTCTTATGCATGCATCGAATGGTTGTTTCGGGAAAATGTTTCATTGTATGAAAACGGCTCGGTTAGAAAAAGCCGAGAATAAAGAAAAATTGGAGCATACTACCTTGAAAGTTTACGATCACTGTGTGAAGTCAGTGGTAAGACAAAGAGCTGGACCATTAAGTGCAGGTATGTCGTTAGCTCGCAGTGTAAACAGGAAGCATTGAGCACGGTGATTGTGTGGTTTGATTATTGCAATTACGAAACATATGAACCGCGCCGAAAAGATCGCGACTCTTTAACAGCGTGAGTCTGTAACTCGCGTTCGCTGTCCAGCCTGTTTAGCGCCTTCTCATCCTCCGCCTAGGGTCCGTCTGTCCCCAATCTCCTTGCCTGTGCAGAGTAGCATGTAGGCCACATATACACCGTCAGTTCTCTGCAACACATTAAAGAGCACTGTATCTATACATACTGGGCCCTTATTACGCTGCGTGATGTTGGTCACAGTACAGACGGCTCCACTACGGAAGCTAACTATAAATAAACGCCAGCCCACGCACTGTTCATATCCATAGTCTTTCGTGTCGAAGCAGCGGACGCCTACACCCTTCGCGGATGTTTTCATCTGGATGCATTAGGCTTGCGATGATTTAGCGCAGTGCTGGAACTATTAGCTGTAAGCAAAGATGGGCGCTATCTCTGCTGTTTGTCGACTGCAATTATTTCTGTAAGTTGAGAGGGAGAAAAAAGATTTAATGCTATGTGAATACCATGCCGGTTTCTTGCAAACTTGGTTAACACTTCCAAAAATTATCTACGATATCAAGTTTCACATCAAAGAAATTACAGAAGGCAAAATTTTTGGAACGACTCTTGCGAGGAAAGAAGAGGCACCGTGGTTTGTAAGCTCACAGTGGTTATAGGCTACAGGAAAGCAGATTGAAGAAGCGCTAGCAGAGATAGGGATTCCGGCCGACTATGTAAGATGAAAATTTCGCCCTTATCTTGAGCTATATATCGTAACTACGTGCGTCGCCAAGTTTTATATATCGTCGCTATATTTCGACATAACTTTATCCACCCTGGACAAATTGTTCTAATATTCCAAAGCATTTTTTTTTGTGTCTCTGAAAAGCGTTAAATGGCTGCATTTAGAGGCCGGGTGAATTACACTTTCCTTATAGCACATGTCGTGTTGGAGAGAGAGAGAGAGAGAGAGAGAGAGAGAGAGGCACAGGAAAGACAGGGAGGTTAGCCAGACATTATCTCCGGTTGGGCTATCCTGTACTGGGGAGGAATGCGATAGGTGAAAGAGAGAAGGATTAAAAAAAGAAAAAAGAAACCTACACACGCACGTACACACGAACTGTTTCTGTGGGCACTGTCATGCAGCCCGCAAAGACGTTCCTAGTCTTACACAGTGTCACCGTACAATCCTACGTCACACAGTGTACAGTCACAATCTGTCAAAATGTCCCCTGTCTTTCAACTACTGCAGCAGCGCCTTCATAGCGGATCGCGCTGATGTTCGCGTAGGCCAGTTTCCAAGGATCTTGTTCTCTGTCATTGGGCGCTTGTCCAGTTTGTATAGGGTGGCTGAGAGGACTGCTCTTTGCGGGTTGAAACGAGTTTGCGGTTGAAACCTTGAAGGAAGAAGGATCCTACCGCCAAAATACGGGCAAAGAAAGTGTAGTTTACGTGAGCTTATGCATCGTCGTTCTTATTTAAACGCATAAGCGAGATGCCAAAGCTTTTTAGAGCTGCTCCACAACATGATATTTATGACTTACGAAAAAAATTCAGCAAAGTATTGTGCGAAGCGCATTTATCGCTGAACAGCTACGTCTAAACGTAATTACATCTCAAGCCACTACACAAAATGAATGGCAAATAGGATTATTGCAAACTGACTGTTCAACTTATTCTTCGTTAATGAGACTACTACGATCAGTTAAATTTTGGACTTTATGGAATTCTCAATCATGTACAACTGGTATGACGTAGTGCCGTAAACGAAAAGAAAAAAACTGCACTGCAACAGTAGTGTCGCAGAAAGTCAATTCGTGAGTTTTTTACAGGTAAACCGCGTGAGACTTTTTTTTCCAAACTGCGAAAGCTTAATTGCGTTAAGCACAGTCTACAGGGGGATATCAAGTAGTGAAGGAACACGTTCGCTTTCGTGTTCTATCTATGTGTTGCTCTCGTTTCATAAGCGCGGCGCGAGCCTTCCCGAGCATTGTATCCCAACCGTCCTCGCCCATACGTGCGACCTGCTCAGCTACCTTTCTAAGCATCAGTGCCAACTCACCGCACTGCTGCAGCTTCGGTAACTCGCTGCAACGCACTGCAGCACCCATCTGCGTATTTCCGTTTCCGACGCCTACCTTTTACGCTATTTTCGATTTCTGGGCTTTGCGCAAGCACGAACCTGCAGCTTGTTTCTTTTCTGCCTTTTATTTTTCGTAAGCTTGGGTGCATGATTTCACCACCACCACCACAAAGCGCTTGCGTACCATCCAGTGAGCCTGTGCCGTGCGTCGCAAAGCTCGACCGCTGTTACCAAACTTTGCCTGTCCCTCCGTGCCACCCTGACCACTGCCTCTACGCTCCTCCGGCTCCTGCTTTTTGGCTTCTCACAGAACCTTGCGTTCTCAACGGTTCTGACTTCTATCATCTGTGGCGGCCTTCACTGAGCCAGCGGCTATCACTTATTCTGGCTGGTGCAACCTCCTGGTTGATGGTCTGAGTTCAGCACGCCACGAAAGACGGGCCCTTGTACCTGCGGGATGCGATGAACGGTGAAAGTGTGTCCGAAGTGTCTTCCAACTTGGCCCGCAACTTTCCACAAGAAAGTTGTCAGTGCAAAGATGGCCTAGATGTACTATAGTGTAGCGTAAGCCACAGTGCCCATAAGTACAGACGCCAACAGAACCGATGATGGTGGCGACATATGCGGCGGGGTGAAACCAAAGCGGAAAGAACATTTATTGCAATGACTAACTCTACTCCAGTCATCTGCTTGCGTAAACTCGCCAGCAGCAATATACTGCAGGTTGCACGTCTGTTCTGCACTAGAACACACGTGCAACGCGAGAACGTTTCCGGCATCATAAACTTAACCAGAGTCGCACTAGCTGTCACAGTGAGTACATGCAGCTGTGTACCTTGCGCACGCCGTGCTTGCGACAGGTCCTGCCGTACTACTGCGTCGCGGTGGGTGGCTGTCACATGGACGCGACAATCACGAAAAGTAGTGACACTTTTTAATTGTTGCCCAAGTAAATACAGCCGTACGACCGTAAAAGAATTGAAAACTTGCCGCGAGATCAACGTCTTACCTGGAGAGAGAAGATAGATATTAGCGAGAGAAAAAAAAAAGCATACTGCACTGTCAAGGTGAAATGCTGTTGAGCCCCCATTCTGGTAAGGATAAATCAAAACGCTGTCACGGCACGGTAAGGTACGTCACAGGCCTAACAATGTCAAAACGAATAGCTGTCTCAATAATAACGACGAAAGCTCGCTAGTAACGCGTCTTCTGTGCGAGATGAGACCAAGCGAAGGCTGACTTTGCGATTTATTTCTTGCTGTCCCGAAGGAGAGCAATCAGCCACGGCGAATTTGGATCGAAGCGGATCGCGTGGACGCCGCCATGTTGTTTCGCTATCAGGGTAAGCGGCAGAAGCCGCCATGCTTCCAGGCGACATAACGAATGTAAAGAGTTTTAATAGGTTGTGCGTAAACTCATTGCTCTTTGCGGAGTGGCACTCCGCAAAGGGCAATACCCTTTGACAGTAGCAACACTTGTCGCACGATCTGGCGGCACCGAGTTTAACCGGACAGGACACAGAGCTATTGTTGTAGTGACCAACCATATTGTACTTAGCAGCTAGCGTAAAACATCGGCAGCTGTAAGGTAGTCGGCGTGCAGCGCTCTTTTAAAAGCGAAGCTTTTTTTCTTTGCGAACCTCGCCGGGTTGCGCAACCATGGGCGCTGCGGCCTGGCTGTACCCTCGCCGAATAGGCCAACCAATCACAGCGGAGCACATGCGCCGTGCGCTGCGTTCCTTGCAGCATCACCAGATGGCGCTCGCCTCCGCGCGTTCGCAGCAGCGGCGGTGCCGGCCGTGCCGGGGCGAGAAAACAAAGGAACCAGAAAGCTCGCCTTCGCGCGTTCGCGGCTGCACGGCAATGAGGAAGTAAGCGCTTTTCGTGGATAGAATGGATTGGAATTGCGCTACGCGCGCATGCGGCCTCTGAAACCATGATGCGTTCAAGGCGTCCGTCGTACTCGATAGTAGTGCGCAACTCCGCTTTAATGAAGGCTCGACATAATGCGTGTGCGCCCGCGCGTGTTTGTGAGCGTGCGTGCGTGCTTGCATGCGTGCGTGTACTGGTGTTTCGACTCTTTATGCACTTGCACAAAGCTTCGCTGTATGCAGATTCCAACTCGTTGGATCTGCTTCATTTGATGGCGCTGCCAGCGTTGCTACTGCCGTACAAGTTGCCTGTAACGCGGCACTACGCAGAGGGTAATAAGCGAGCGCACCACGCTTTGCGAAGCGCATGAATGTGATTTAAAGATCCTCGCCTCCCAAAAACTATCTTCTGTACAGCTGGTTTAATGCTGTCCGGAAAAGTTCACATTGGACTTCGTACCGAGCACAAATGGTGTTTAATAGTTTTCGCTTCTACAAGATCTGCAGGTAGGCGTGCCAGAAATTCTAGAGAAGGACGAATGAGCCATTTACAAATAGTGGCTGAATGCGTATCATTTCTCTCATAAACCACATAAACCGAACAATGCAACACGTTCTCAAATTTGTTATAGTGGCTAGCGCTGGCTTCAGTCACAAAATATGGCTCTGACGTTCATTCGAAGGTGTGTTCTAACTTCTAAATCAATGTGCGTACAATCACAGCACGACATGTAAATCGGCGGGGCAAACTTTAGATACGTTTAGAGACAGTAGCAGAAAAATGCGAAATGCGGCTCTTCGGCACTGAAAGAAAAAGAAAAGATGAACCGACATCATATTAATGCTGACCTTAATGTTTATCGTTAGTAATGTGAACGTCTAACTGTAATGTGAACGTATATCTAACTAGCAAAAATTATAATCGACTAGGCGAGTGAGCCAAGGAGCTGACTGTACGCTGACAGAGCGGGCATTGGCAAGTAGTTTGGGAATAGATTATAGGAGATATGCGGGCACATTGCTAACCTAATGTCAAAAGCAGTTACGCCGACCTTTCACGATATATTGTTTAGCAGCCTAAGATTCGCTGACGTCGGGAAATGACCTTAGACTTCGCATCGTTCCAACTGTTTCGCAATGTGCAGCCGTACATTTTCGCAGGGTTGTATACAAGACGTTGTGTCGGTATCTGTTCGTGGTCAGTTTGTTTATAACGAAATGAGAACAGAAAAATAAAAAAATAAACATCTAATTGCAGCTTTATTGAATACTTTTCGGCCGTTTAATCCCGTTTGACAGAGTTTGATCGTGCTTGTGATATTGCATGAGCTACTTCGCAGGTGTGGCAGATGTATCGTTGGCTCCCTTACGTTTGCAATTTGACTGCTCCATACATTACTCACGAGCGTTAAATGGAGCATCACTGCATTTTGCCACATCTTGAAGAGAGATTTTTTGGAAACTGGAACTATAATCACAGGATGTCTGCTTGTTTAAAGACTTGTTTAAAGCTCAGCTTCAATTCAGCAATTGCTCTAGGCCCTAATGTTGTTGGTGAAATTTCGGTAGGTAGAGTTAAATGCAGTCAAAATAGAGAAAATTGAAGCTCTACGCCTCTTACTGCTTCATGTCACCTCTATGTAATATTAAAATTGCTTTAAGAATAAATGGATACATAAAACGATAATAAAAAAGGCAATTTAACACGAGCACCAAACAGGTAGCAACGCCGCTTTGATGTTACCGCGTCCTTTCGGGTCTAGCTATATGTTTATAAGGATGCCAATGAATGTAGCTCGCAATTGAACGAGAAAAAAAAAAACTTTTACTGCTGCTTTTCTTGCTGTTTAGAGAACTTTTACTACGCCACAACAACAAAAAAAAATTTAAAAAAATCTATTTACAGTTCATGAAGTCAATACGACGCAACTGCGCTGGGCTTTGAATAAATGTCTAACTTTATTTCCCATGAAGTTCAAAATAATTGTGCAGGGTTCTAGGCAAACGTTGCCCGAAGGCAACTTGCTCATCTAAGGCAACAGACGACAGCAGGCGCGCGCTCAAAAAATAAAATAAAAAAGAAATATAGGCATGCGTTCGCAAACGTATGCACCAAATCAGAGAGAACCCGATAAAACAAGGGAAAAAAATTGAAGAAAGAAAAGATCATGCTCTTTGGTCTACTTTTCTATCCAAGAAATGAACCTCTTACGGCGACATTCATCAGTCTCTTCGTCTCTATCACTTTATCAGTGTTCATCAGTGGAAATTTTATGACTCTTAACGCTTTTAACGTTTCTCTCCAGCCTCACGTTATATGAAAGCCAGAGTCTCGATCATTTCCGAAGCCCTAACGCCGTTATTTCTCATGCCTCCATGTTATTTTCTATCTTCGACGCATCGCATGATTCTCGGAATCGCCAATGCTAGCTGCCTGAGAAACGCTCGCTGCCAGACAACTGCGACAATTGCGCGCTTCTTCCGTAAACATGCCGCTCGCCGGCTGTCGACGTCTGTCGTCGTTGCCGTCGTCGTGGAATCCTCGCACAATAAATGCCAAATGCCTGCAGATGTGCCTCGGTGCGCCTTCTGTTCTTGTTTGCCTACAAATGCGAAGGTGTAGGCTACACTAGAGCCGGCTACCCAAGCACACACACATAAGAACTATAAAAGTGCACATTTCCCTACAAATACGCACACACGTACCACAAGAACAGAAAAAAAAATGTTGGCAGTTTCTCCCGAAGGCGGCGCCATAGCAAGGTTCAGCTTGTTCATATATTCAGCTTTCAGCGTTCAGAGACGCCTTTATAAAGGCGTCTCAAAACGCTGTAGCAGATGAACGCCGCCAGCGGCGTCGCAGGCGGCGCACCGTTCAGGTCCCTTGCCCGCCCCCAAAGTCCCTTAAGCACCTCGAAGGTGCACGAGTTGCGACCAATGGAAAAAAATGGCTGCGGATTAGCTCAGCTAACCCTGGATATGCAAAGCGAAAGCTTGGTTTGGCCTGGTTAAGTCTTGGTTTCACTTGGTTAACCTCTGATTTAGATGTAATGGTTATACTTAGGTATACAGTCATCGTTAAGCCAGGTATATGAAAGCTGTACCTATAGTTCGGTGGCTAGACATGACTGTGATTAGGCTTGGGTAGACACGCATCGTTCGACGGTGGGACGCCTGTTCTGCCGCTGGAAAAGCGCAAGTGCTAGACATGCAAAGAGACGCCGCGAACATGGGCAGCGTCGAAGCACGAACGGAGGGGGCGCGAACGCGGTCGTTACCTCGACGGTGCGACTTCTCCGGCGGCTGCCGTACTGCTGAAAGCGATCTGCAATGTGCCCAAGTGCCGGCCCAAGCGCGGGCCTCCCATCTTCGGAGCGATCTCCGATGTTTGCAGAGTGCGCGTAGTAGCGCCTGTAGCTTCTTATGCGCTGTGCTTTAGACGTTTCGTTCGCGTGGAAGCGAGAGATGCACGAAGCTCAATTCGCTAGCTGCTGCCGCGATCTCTCACTCCAGCGTTTTGACAGAGTTTCCGCGCTAATAGAGCGAGATGTGCTCATGTTTACCTGTGCCCGCAGAACACCGTGCTGGTTAATTTAGTTAAAACACGTTGGCGGGATAGTTGATTTGAGTTGACGATAGAATGTGTAAGCGCGACTGAACGAGGACGTAGAAAGAAAGAGACGTAGTTTGTTGGGGCGGGCAGAATGCAATTTTTTTCTTTAGCCTTTCAGTTAGGTGTCTCAACTGTCGCGAATAGCATGTCCTTCGTCCATACTAGGACAGTTCCCGACACCTCGGTAGATTTGGGAAATTCCGCGGAATATTGATAAATTACGCACAGCACGACGGACATATATAGCTGAAGCCTTTTGCCGGGTCTCCGAAGACAGTTTTTGCAAAAAAATTGTCTCGAATAAAGAAATGAAGTGAAATGGTAAAGCACCGGCCAAACTCGTTCTGCAGTTGTTCTGCGTTCGGTTTCTGCCGATGGAAAAAAATAAAGTAGTTTTTCCCTTTCAACACCCTTCAACACCGAATCGGTGGCTAATTTCACTGTCATCTACAGTTGATTCCACAGCATCAATAATGTGTGCTATTCTCCACTGTGCTTTCCTTGGGTACGTCGTCTATTGGCTCCATGTAGATTCTACCACCGTGGTAGTTTAAGTAATCCTTTCGAAGCTGCATACGCAGTCCCTCAGGAGAAGAAAAGAACGCGGAAAGGAACGATACATGTGTTCTTTGCACACGTGGCGTTCTGTACAGCTTGTAGTACACGCATACACATTTCTTCCGCTGGCGAAGCCTTCTACTGCGTCACCAGACAGCTGCGACTTGCCTTTTGCCGCACTTTCGATCTTTCTTCTTTTCTTCTTTACCGCGCATTGTCGCAAGCGATCGCGCCGTTTCCATCTCAACTGCGCCCTTTCCGCATGCGGAGCAGCTGCGGCAGGCTCTCGGCATATAGATGCATATTTATATGCCTGACGCTACGCTTTTCACGGCACGTGGTGATGACGATGATTTACTGGCATCCCCTTTGAAATGTGGCGGTGACAGATAGTCACCTAGCCTGCTTGGTTTAATAAGGCATGCTATACATGTTTCTGATCTAGCATTTTTGTATACATATCTTTAATCATTTTTTTCCTTCAAAATCTACCTGCTACCGCTAGCTATGACTGTAAGAAATCCGGTCGTATAAATCTCCTTCCTGCTTCCCCCCCCCACCAATACTCTAAATGTCTCTTGCTTATCTCGACTGCTGACCGGTTAATGGTTCCGCCCAGTTTTACCCAAGCGCTTCTGGAAGGTGTGCGCTACCTACGGTTCTCACTGGGTGGATCCCTTCGTATTCCATTAGAACGTGCTGAGTGGTCCCCGGATTTTCGCTACAGCATACAGAAGCCTCATCTAGTTGCAAATGTTTGCTCCGGTACGTTTTTGTCCTTATAGGCAACAGGCTCGAGCCTCAAATGGCAAGTAGGATTCCTTTGTGGTTATCGTACAGATTTTCCCTTCTAAATTCCTTCTTCCCATTCTTGTCACTCTCCGTGGTTCTTTTTGTTTCCACTTTTTGCATCCAATTCACTGTCTTTGGTTGTCTCACTTCCTTTTTCATGACTCCTGGTTGTCTATTCAGATTTTCAATTATCCTTTACTCCGTTGCCAACTTTCTTGACATCTTCCATTTTGTGTCAGGGACACATACTCCCAATGGACTTGTTCGATCAACCAATGGCCTTCAGTCCCCAGCATTTGCGGAGCACCTAACCAAGGCGGCGGTCAGACCTGTAAGGCAGCAGAGGGTGCCCAGAATCTCTGGACCCAGACAGATCCTGGCAACACTGACCCTGGCAACATTTACCACGCGAGCTCTCCCGTGTGAAGCTAGCTTAGCATGACTCCTTGAGGAACTATCAAGCATTGTTTGGGATATCATTGGCCTTAGTGAGGTTAGATGAACTGGTGAGGCTTGTACAGCGCTGACAAATGGCCACGTCCTGTGCTATAGAGGACTTCCAGATAAGAAACAGTACGGAGTAGGATTCCTAATCCATAAGGATAAACCGGGCAACATTGAAGAATTCCACAGCATTAATGAGAGGGCAGCAGTAGCCGTAATAAAACTTAATAAGAGGTATAGATTAAAGGTAGTACAAAACTGCGCTGCAACGTCCAGTCATGATGATGATGAAGTAGATCAGTTTTATGAAGATGTTGAATTAGCGATGAGAAAAGTGTAAACTGAGTATACTTTAGTAATGGGTGGCTCCAATGCAAAGGTGGGGAACAAGCAATCGGAAACTACGGCGTCGATTCTAGGGACGCTAGAGGACAGATGCTGGTAGAATTCGGAGAAAGGAATCAGCTGCGAATGATGAACACCTTTTTCAGGAAGCGTAGCGACAAAATACTGACCTTTAAAAGCCTAATGGTGAAACAAGAAATGAAATTGATTTCGTACTTTCTGCCGATCCCAGCATAGTGCAGGATGTTGAAATGTTAGGCAGGGTAAAGTGCGGTGATCGTAGGTTAGTGAGGTCTAGGATTAACCTAAATTTGAAGAAAGAGCAAAATTGCTCAATAAAAAGCAGGCCAACCTAGACGCAGTAAGGGTCCAATAAGTCGATTTCAGGCTAGTACTTGCAAACACATATGCAGCCTTAGAACAGCGACACGAAGATGACATAGCGGCAACGACTGAAACAGTAACTAGGCTGGCTTCAGAAGCAGCAAGTGAAGTGGGAGGTAACGCACCAAGGCAACTAATAGGTAACGTCTCCCAAGCAACGAAGGACCTAATAAAGAAACGGCTAAGAATGAAAGTGTCCAACTCAAGAGATCAGACAGAATTCGTGGAATTGTCAAAACTGATCAACAAGGAGAAGATAAGGGATATTCGAAATTATATCGCAAGATTGAGGAACAAGTAAAAAATGGATGCACATGAAATCAGTGAGAAGAAAACTTGGCATAGCACAAGCCAACATGTATGCACTGAAAGATAAGCAAGGTAATAACATCAGCAATTTCGAAGATGTAGTAAAAGCAGTGGAACAATTCTGTATTGACCTGTAGAATACCCAGAGCAGCCACGATACCTCAATTTCAAGCAGTAATAAACATGTTGCAGTGACTCCTCCTATAACTAGCGATGAGGTCAGAAAGGCCTTACAAGACATAACACGGGAAAAGCGGCAGAAGAAGATAGAATAACAGTCGATTTATTCAAAGATGGATGAGACATAATGATTGAAAAACTGGCGGCTCTATATACGACTGTCGACTATATACGACTATGTGTCTGTCGACTTCAAGGGTCCCAGGAAACTGGAAGAATGCAACCATTACACTAATCCACAAGAATGGGAGACGTTAAAGAACTGAAAAATTGTAGGCCCATTAGCTTGCTTCCAGTATTATATAAAATATTCGCCAAGATCATCTCCAATAAAATAGGGGCAACACTGGACTTTAGCCAACGAAGGAAACAGGCAGGTTTCAGGAAGGGATACTTTACAATGGATCACATCCATGTCATCAATCTGGTAATCGAGAAATCCACACAGTGCAATCAGCCTCTCTATATGGCTTTCATAGATTACGAAAAGGCATTTGATTCAGTAGAGATACCAGCAGTCATAGAGGCATTACGTAATCAAGGAGTACAGGAGGCTTATGTAAAGATATTGGAAAATAGCTAGAGAGAATCCACAGCTATTTTAATTCTCTACAAGTAGAAAGATACATATAAAGAAAGGGATCAGACAAGGAGGCACAATCTCTCCAATGCTATTCAATGCATGTTTGGAAGAAGTATTCAGGCTATTAAACTGTGAAGGCTTAGGAGTAAGGATCAACTTCGAATATCAGCAGCTTTCGGTTTGTGGATGACATTGTCCTGTTCAGCAATACTGGGGACGAGTTACAACAAATGAGTGAGGACCTTAACAGAGAGAGCGTAAGAGTGGGGTTGAAGATTAATATGCAGAAAGGCGAAATAAATTATCAGTAGCATGGCAAGGGAACAAGAGTTCAGGATCGCCAGTCAGCCTCTAAAGTGTGTGAAGGAATACGGTCATGTAATGCGTACGTTAGATAACCGGTCTACCATTAGGGTTACAGAATGGGTGCCAAGAGAAGGGAAGCGTAGTCGAGGACGGTAGAAGACGAGGTAGGGTGATGAAATTAGGAAATTCACAGGCGCTAAATAGAATCGGTTGGCGCAGGACAGGGGTAATTGGAGATTTCAGGGAGAGGACTTCGTCCTGCAGTGGACATAAAAATAGCCTGATGGATGGTGATGACACTTATGCACTGGAATTGCCCATTTATTTTCATTCATGTTCCTGAGTCTTTCTTCAAGACTAATTTTGCGCTGTGCAGTTTTTCTCTCTGACTTCAAAAGAACCTCGGCACATGTCCCCCTGCGCTGCCTGATTTGCGGTTTTACCGTGGGCTCCCAAAGTCAAGTGGCCTACCGACCTTTGGTTAACTTCCAGCCGCGACAAGATATCCGATTTTTAAGCATAGAATGGAATTTGCGAATGTTAGCGCTGACATTATTACTCGTTACGTTTACAGGCATCACCTCACAGATATTGTAGACCCACAGTGCTCGATGTTTCATTATTGCAGCGCTGCGCTTTCCCTTTATTTTCAGATTCTCTTGGTGGGCACTTGAGTAAGTCTTCGTTTATGTATACGCCGAGGTATTTTATATTGCTTAACTGTGGGTGTGACTTGCTGTTGAACTGACGCCACGCAAATTTCTGTAAATCTCTTTTACTGTCCGGTGGTGGCACTATGTCGTCCGCATACATCAGTCCAGGGAGCTTCTGTTGTACCATTTGTCCATTTCGGATGTAGGATAAATCAAACCCTATTTCGCTCTTTTTCACTCATCTTTCTATGCCCTTTACATAAAGCGTGAACAACAATGCATACAGAGAACGTCCTCGCTTCATTCCTTGGTTAATTCCCACCATTTCATGACCTTTCGACCTTCCCGTACAACTTGCGCTCGATAGTCTCTATATATCTTCCTCAGTAACTCCAGGAAATCGTCCTCCATGGCTTCGTGCTTAAGAATATCCCATAACAATTCCTTGTCTACGTTTTCATAGGCTCCTTCAATGTCTAAAAATGCTATCGATAAAGGTCTATTGTGAGCTACTGAAATCCCTTTGCACTGAGTTAGTACACACGTACTATCCTCTAAACGTCTGCCTCTGCCTGAACCCATTGTGCAGTTCCACCAGTACATCATTTGTTCTCCACCCACTTCGACAGTCACAATTTTATTGCTTGCATTGCCATTGCCAACTAGCCTGTAGGAGCTCGTCTTATCCTTATCGTCTTTGCCTTTGTAGATGAGGTTCATGCTTTCACGCCATCCAACCGGAATTTCCTTCGTTCCAGTCACTTGCTCTATGGCATTACTCAGCAGTGCGTTGCTCTTTGGACCGAAATTTTTGACTAGCTTTATTCGGATTTCATGGGGTCCTGCTGCCGCGTTAATAGGGACATTCTGCTGTTTTCCAATAAAAGTATTCTATGCTAAACCTTTAGCGCTCAGACTGAACTGCTGGAGTCTGAACTACGCTTTCTTTCGCGCCGAAGTTATCCTTAATAACGTCTGTGATGTACCGAAACGCATCGCCTCCTTCGCGGATGTTACCCTCTTCGCCCCTTATAGCCATTTGGAAATTTTCGATTACAACTTCGAATGCCCTTATATGGTTCCAGAATCCTTATCTCTTTGGAATGGTTACGCAACCAGCGTTCACTTGCGCGTTTAATTTTCCCTTGTTCGAACCCACTCGCGACCCCTTTCTTTTCTCGATATCCGTTCCGTCTAAAGAGAACCTCTTCCTCGTGTAATCCCAAGCTTTTGGCTTATTGATGATCCCCAGACGCCTGCTTACGCTCTTGTCTAGCTTGCTTTATTTCTTTGTTCCACCACTCACGTAGGTTTTCTCTTTCCAATACAACATTCTTTTTCTTTTTTGCCGTGTCTGCCGTATTTTCTGCTGCATAACGTCTACCAGTTCCCTATATTCCCAGACTGCAGTACGAAAAGCCTTCATTTTCTTCTCTATGTTTTTTGCGATCTCAGTTATTTGCTATTCATTAATTTTCAGAAATTCTGATGCTACTGGTTTGTGTTTTGCTTTAGTATCGGTCACAAACTTTAACGTTCAACGTCTATTATCGCTACCCAAGCTATATTTTCCATGTTCGTCTATTATCATTTGGTCTAGTTGTTCACAGACCATTTCTGAGACTAAGGCGTAGTCTAAACATGACTGCCTGTTTCCGCATTGCCACGCTGTCTGTCCACGACATTTATTGTCCTTGTTAGCTGCTATAAAGTTTTGTTCATCACATAGATCCGGCACTGCAAAACCGTTGTAATCAGTATACCCGTCGAAATCATCCATGTGCGCGTTCATATTTCCCACTAATATCGCCTGGCCCGGTTTCTCGAACTCATCAATATGGCCACTAATGCAATCAATCAATTCCTTATTTCTATCTCTCCTATCACTACCTGTCCGTCAATAAGGTACTCCAGCCACTTCCTTTTGCCTTGCAATGTACCGCTAATCCATAAATTCATAATCCTCCGCTAATGGTTGTCATTTTGCTATTGCAGTAGAGTAATTTGCTAATACATCCAAACATAACGTGCTCTTTTGATGTTTTAAACGAAGGCGCAACTGCATAGAGATGAACATGGCTGATTCTGGGTAATGGCGTTTGTGTCCGCAAGCAAAATGGGACATACACAAGAAGAGCCCAACCACAGGCGCGGGTTTTCGTTGCGTTGTTTTCTTTGCGTATGTGTGGCCTTTTTCTCACAATCAGGATTTAGCAAAGTTGCCAACTGCCCCACTGAGGAAGCCTTCTGGCTTTGTTCTAAAACGATGAACATCACTAAGTCTCGTTTCCCTACTCGCGCTGACTGCTTCAGAAAACTGAACATTCCACTCTTGCGCAAACTTCAAGAAAGGCGTCCCCAGTGAAGTACGTTTCCTGCGAACTCAAGGATAGCACGTTTGTTTCTTGTTCCACCGTTTCGACTACACGGAGTTTTCATCTTTAAATTTTAAGGAATTTTGCAAAAATACCCCGTTGCACATAATTCTGGTCCTTGAGCTGGATTACTCTGAGAAGGCGGACATTACCTGCCCGAGAGATCGAAACACATTCAGCCAACTGAAAAAAAATCACCAGTTCGCTTCTGAACTATTTTACGGCGCATATGGCAATTTACAAATTGTAGCCGGTGAGATTGCGAGGCGCATTCACTGTAATGAATTTCCAGAATGACATCAGTTTAGAGATATGCGCCACCAAACTCGCCGTAAAAATGCATTGATGTTCCACTTAATTTTTTTACAAAACGCTCTTTTATGCGTTGGAACACAAAAGTACCCCCCCCCCCCCCGACCTGAACGCCTATGTAATTCATCCAACACGTTGACAAATAATATTGTTACGTGTTGATTTCAATATCTCGGAATTGGGCGTCATCCTAGAAATTCATTTCAAGTGTATACGTCTTGCAAACTGACTGGTTAGAATTCATAAATTGAGAAAAGTACCGTATTGTGATTAATTACGAAATTAGTTACTGAATTTTCATTAATTATCTGAATATGTGTTGCAATTTCTCATGCTAATAATGTCAGCGTCTTCGAATAATCAAGTACAAGGGCAAGAACTGTGCTTTCTGCCACAGGCGATCTTTCAAAATTCCGTAATACTTAAATATGAGCACGCCATACATACACAGTAAAGCTTGAGAAGCGTAAGATGCCGATATCTGGATTATAATTATGGCATAGTTTATAGAGATACCGCTAACGACTAGACTACTCGGCTGACCTTGTCTTGCACAGGAAATTACACTCTAACGACCGGAACAAGTGCTCGAACCACGTGTTCCCTATTTGAGTGCATTTTCGGGGACTTATTCTTGTAATCGCCACGGTGAACGTTCATTACCCTTGTGGCCGAAATATAGTGAACTTCGTCCATCACGGAGCCCGAGAGCACTCTCCGAATCGTAGTTAGACGTGACACGTGCAGTTATCCTCGCCAAAAAAAAAACAAAGAAAAAAGGGGGAGGGGGGGTCGCCAGCACACCCGCTGTTCTCGGCGTAAGGTGATGTAACTTCGTGTGGTCGTATGTACGCCACCAGCTTCGTGCGCTGGTCGCGAAGAGCTGTGGTGCCTTCGAGCTGCTGCTAATTTGCGACGAGCTCCTTCGACGCGTTCACTCGTCTCTTGCGTTCATTTCGCCAGCAGACCGGAGCGCCGGCCACGCCGGAGGCCACGGCTACGGACCTGCACTCGGCGGAGCGGGCGCGGGCGGCGGCGTTGGAGTAGCGGGAGGCGCCGTTCCCGGTTTCGGCACCGCAGGCGGCGGCTACGGTCCACCGCCACCGACTCCCGGCTTCGGCGGCCACGTCGGCTCCGGCGGCCCGGGTGGCTACCACCACGGCTGGCACGGCATACACGGCACCCACCGGGGCTACCCGTCGCCCGGCGTAGCCGGCGGCGGCGGCTACGACCCGCCCAGCTACCCCCACGGCCGCTGGCCTCCGACCAGCTATCACCCACTCCCGGGCCGCGGTTCCTCGATCGGCTCGGCGAGCGGTGGCTACGGGACGTCCTCGGGAGGCTATGGCTCCGGAGTCTACTCCACGGGTAGCTACGGCGGCTACGGAAGCGGGTCTTGGAGCAGCGGCGGCGGCGGCGGTGGTGGTGGTGGTTACGGCGGCAGTTCCGTCGCCGGAGGGTTTCCGGGAGGCGGTTACGGGAGCGGCGGCTACGGCGCCAGTCCATACGGCGGAGCTCCCGGCGGAGCTGCCGCGGGAGCGGGCGGCGTGGTGCCGCCGATCCACGGCGGAGCGGGGACGTTTCCCGCCCACCCGCCGCCTCCCCCGCCTCCGCACGTGCCCCACCAACCGCTGCCCCCCGTGGCGGGACCGGGAGGCCCGCCGCCGCCACCGTTCGCGCCGCCGCTTCCGCCAGGTTTGGCGGAGAAGTGCAAGTTCTCGTCGGCCGTGTTCCGGCGGGTGGGCTACGGGACGAGGCTCAAGAGCTTCTACGTGAGGCGGGTGGTGCGCACCGAGCGGCTCGAAGAGTGTGAGCAGGCCTGCTCCGAAGCGCAGGACATCCACTGCAAGTCCTTCAACTTCAGGTGAGGACCTGGATGCAGCGCCGGCAGCGTCTTCTTCAAGTGGAAGTACTTTGGCTGTCCCGTCTTTAACTCCACATTGAGAGCTTTCGCACACCGCGATGGGTCACGTTTTCCCTGCTTGCACCCAATATGAATCGACAACATACTTCAATGGTCTCGAGAATGAAATGTGATGTCGGGCGAGCAGACTCTTCCGAAAGGCAGGCAGGTTCAAGGAGTTGCGAGCAGTACCTCTGTACTTGGGAGTGCACGTCTCTTAGAATGTCTCCAAGTAAGCTGATTGCGATGATGTTGAGCGTTTTTTTCAATTTCGTGTAAAAGCGCATACAAGGCCAGAAAATATAACGTCTCTGTGACCGAGCGTGAAAAAACCTTGGGTGTGACCTTGGGTGAAAAAACAAAATGCCCCTAAAATTAGCAGACATCTAATAAAATGCACTGCTTTAACAAGCGACCAAGGTTGTGGATGTTTGGGTCTATATTATGAACCGAGGATTATGGCGTGCAGAACGTCACTTTTCCTACGGAAGGAAGCCACCAAAACAAAATGAATTTTACTAAATCAAAGCGCGTTTAGACTCCAGCTTATAAAAAAAGTGCGGCCATGTCTTTCGTGCATTAAATGAACAACGTAGCGGTTTGGCCCGGCTGATGTAAAACGATTGGTGATTTCCTAGCGCCAGAAAACGCAGGAACGACTGGGGACGAGAACACGAAAACAGCTGGAGGAATTCGTTGAGTTCTTTTTCCTCTCCACAGAACTTGAGCCTGGTGATCCACGATGGTAATTTCACAGCACTGAAACTAAACAGGCACTTCCGATATATATCTGGCGCTAGAAAACACCGCGCTGGCTGCTGCTGCACCGCGTTCCTGCTTCGCACTGCGTCACTGTACGCATGTTTCAGGGCATTCTTCCCGGACAACTGTGAGCTCAGCGACTACGACTCCCGACAGCTGCAGCTCAGCAACCCCGCCCACTTCGACCAGAGCACGCAGTTCGACTACTACGAGCGCGACGACCTCGGACACGGCCCAGGTGGAGCGGGAGGCGACTGCTTGGACGGCAAGTGTCTCCAAATCAGTTACTATCATCGGTACCAACCTAAGAATTACAAAGAAGCCCCGGCCACAAGAACTCGGCGCACCTGCTGTTCACCTCTGAAAGAGTGCTGAACCAGTTGTAGTCCGCTCACAGCTTAATGACATTGGTCGGCTAATGCGAATACTAGGCTGATTACAAAATAAAAGGCTAGTTGTTTCGAGCTAAAATATTCCATTTACCTGAGCAGTGGCATCAGGATGCCCTAAAATATGTGCCCAGACGTTCAGGTGACACAAGTGACCTTGAAACAGTGACATAAAGACCGATCTGGACGGAGAGAAAATAGTTGTTTCAAACACGTTTAACTGCTTGACGGGGCTGCCAACTGTAGGGACTTTAGGCAGTGTTCAGTGCAGACATTTGTTTAAATCTAAAAACAATTTAGCGCGAAGGCACTGAAGTGGAAAAAATGCTGACGTGACAGCGCATTTTGATTTATAGTCAAGGCGAACTACTTGGCATTAGCATGCGAGCTATTGCTTTTGATTGTACAACAGCGCACTGAACACATCTCGCCCAGCGAACGACAGAGTGTGGGTGCCCAGAGCCCTCTAACGAAGTACTGCTGCTATGTTGATTGTGCTCATGCCTCTGTAACTGGGCTGTCGATGTATGTGCATTCCAAATGAAGTATTTATCTGCAACCGACGAAACAAATGTATGCTGCAACAACCAACGAACCAGCACGAGCAAATCTAATAAAGAGCCGTTACGCACGCCTATATTAAAATCTAAAATTTACCGGGGATCGCCATTAGGCAAAGAAACCTTAGACACCATCCTAGTGGTGATGTGTCTGGGTCAGTTTTGCTTTGACGGAAAGCTAAAAATTTGTCGTGCATCTTCATGCTTGGCTGCAGTTGACGCGTAAGCGCCTTGTTGTGGTGGTGCTACGTCAGTACACGGCATTAAAAAAGTATTCGGATATTTTACAATGTTTTCGAGAATTGACACACTGTTTTGATACTCCTACATTCTGTAAGGGAGGTCAGTCGCCTGCCTTCCTTACAAGTTGAATAAAGTTCCGTGTAATATTGGCACTTTGTTCTAGGTGCAAAACAACTTTGAACGACAACAAAGTGTATACGTGCGGACGTATTCCGCGAATAAGACTTTAAACAGGAGCCTGCCTTCTTAGCACAATTTGCACTGCGACATCATATCAGCTTGAGCCCAGTGACTTCATTATTTGAATGTCTTATAATGAGCCCACATAGAGATAAACTTAAGCTATAAAATTTGCAGTCAATTTGCATAACCCAAGCAAGAATTTATATACATAAATGATAGTAACAAGCTACAGAACCATATTTTGCAACCATTTAAGAAAATCCAGGGAATTTTCTAATCCGAGTTAGGGGAAAGCTGGCTTCCGAGGTTGGCAGCACTGTCGCTTAATGTCAGGTAAGTAAATTAACGAATCTAATTGGCCAGCGCATCTATTCAGATTTCCTTTCAGTTGAACAGTGTATATATACCTTTGTAATTATTAGGTTGTCAGCTACTATAGATAATTGAGAGAGACAGCGTGTCAATCTAAGGCGTTAAGGAGTTCCGCGCAGTACAGATAGTGGTATACGGGACTAACATCGAAATAATGGTTAGCTAGCTATCCTTGGGCTTTCCAAAAGTCTTCCTCGAAACCATAGCCCTTAAGAGGAAGCTTTAGCTCGGGCCCAACTCCGACGCGGCCTATTCAAATACATGTAAAACGCAAAAACGTTTTTATGAGATAACTCCAGGACGGATTTTGATGAAATTTGTTGCATTTGAAAGAGAAAGGTAAATTCTAGTGACTGTTGGAAGTGGAATTTCGATTTAGGGCTTGAATTCTTATAAAACGATTTTCAAATATTTGACCGCTTGAAAAAAATAGAAGCACGAAGTTTACAAATTCATAGCTCTGCATCAAGAACTGATATCGCGGTTCTGTAAACGGCATCCATTAGATCATTCAAAGCGGACAAATTCAATATGTCATTTTACATCTTACGTGAATTTGTTACGTTGGTTACAACGGTTTTGCAAAAGTTGTATTTCCCTATGATTAAATTTTTTTATATTCATGTGTCACATATCAATTTTGTCCGCTTTAGATGTACTATTAGATGCAATTCACAGAATTGTATTATCATTTTTAATGGTTGAGTTACAGAGTTGTAAACTTGATAGTTTCGTTTTGTGAAAATTTTCGATTTTTGCCAATTTTTTATAAAAAATTGACAATCTAACTCGAAAATTCGAAACCAACAGTCACTAGATTTTAAGTTTGTCTTTTAAATGCAACAAACCTCATCAAATTTGGTGCAGTGGTTGCCGAGAAAAACGAATTCTCCTTTTACATGTATTTAGATAGGAGTACTCGAGCTAAAGCTTCCTCTTAAACTAAATCTACTGAGTGCAATTTGATGCTAAGTTAGAAGTAGAGAGAAAATAAGTACGCTATTTCGTGCTCCAGAATGTTTGGTGAAGCTCAAGGTCATATGTATACAGAGCTCTGCTGTTATCTCTAGTTGGAGAGCTAGAATCCGACAAGGGGGCGCTACGTTCACTCCTTGGCTCTATGACCTGTGGCTCGTCGATGAAATTAGCCCGGCACTGCTGATCCTGAAGCTGTGAAGCCGCGGTCGGCCACCCGCGATGGGGAAGTGGTGGCGGGGAGTGGGGCGGGTGGATGTGAAAAGTCGAGGACAAGTGATGGGCACATACAGAAGATGGCGGTTTGCGCGGGGTCGCCCACCACGGTAGGGCCGTCTTATTGGGCAATCACTATAGGACATTTCACGAGACCAACGCCGGATGCGTTGGGCGTGTTTGGGCCACAGCGTTCTGATACTGTGTCAACTGTGCCAAGACAGCGCGCCGGGAACGCTGTCGCTCATGGACGCGGAAGCGCCCGGTGATAGTCTCGGGAAATCTCGCGGAAGTGAAAGGTCTCCGACAGCGATCGCCCGAGCGGACCTTTTGTGACCAAATCAACGGACCTTTTGTGATGATGTTTCTAAGCTAGGTTTAAGGAGTGAATGTTTTACCACTTTGCGATGCAGCCGACCTTGCCTTGCTCTGTACGCAAGGGACTCTTAGCGATGAATCGTTTCGAATCGCAGTCAGCCAGACGTGCACGCCGGACGGGATGGAGTTTTCCCTGAGAACCGTGGACGGCTTCTACGGTCGGATATACACGTACGGTTTCTACGACTCGTGCTTCTACGACGGGAACGGAGGAAGCGTCAACGTGCTGAGGATAAGCCGGGCCAATGGTTTTCCCCGTTGCGGCACCCAGCAGGTGAGATGCAGACGGGATTACTGTGGATAAACTTGGTGTGTCTGTGCGCGCGTCATGTGGGGACATATGCGGAGTCAGATTTTCAAATGTGTCGTGGGATGAATGTGCCTGTGTGCGTACAGCGCATTTGCTCGCACTGAGCGGCGAGATTTTACGCCTTGTGTGTGGAACAATTCGGCCTCATGTGGGATGCTGGCTACTCATTTTCGCTTTGTCAGACTTAAACGGGCTGAAACAAACAACCAGAGGGTGCTAAATATTCTGGCGAGTACTGGCGGGCGTCAGATGCTTCATATTTCATCACTGTAGGAGTGAACATTATAACATTGCCAATAAGAACACGCCTCATTTCAAGCAAGTCTGTCAAGACCCAACACCTCCATACTAATTACAAATACCGAAAGTAGAGCGGCGTATTTCTTTGTGTTTATCATGTTCCCGTTCGGTCAACTAAGCCAAATATTCATCACATTTTGCAGTATGGCGACGTGATGACTAACATAGTCGTGGTCCAGTTTAACGACTACGTGCAGACAAGCAGGGACAAGAAATACAATCTCACGTGCTACTTTTCGGGGCCTGGTGAAGCCGTTGTGACTTCTAACTACCTGGACACAAGGACGGACGGGTAAGTGCCGTGTTCTTCTCCTTCGGCCCAAATTTCAGACTGCATGATCTTCGGCATCGGCCCACAAAAGTGGCTAGAAAGAGGTACTTTATTTGAAAGAAGGCAGAGAGGTCGGCCTGAGCTAACGCGCTCTAGCCTTCTACTCTGCACAGGAGGAGGGGGAACGGGGAGACATAAAGGTGTGACGAGGGAAGATGATGATGACGTAGAAAGAGGGATGCACAGCGGTGAAAGCAAGCTCAACATTCTGATGATAAACATTCAGAAATCTCTTGAACGAAGCCACTACCGGGCACCTTATCTTGTCTGTAGTCGCTAGTTCAAACGACACATGTACCCGATAGGGAAATTGGGGTTAACTCGCTAAGTAATAATACTACATTGTCTCAAAGACTTGCGTGGCCGCCTTCACGGCTAATATCCCAAAAGGAAACTTAGCGACATATATATATATATATATATATATATATATCACAGCAACAGTTGTTTTTGCCCTGATGAAGATTGAGCGGTCCTCTTGTATAGCGTCTTGCGCTTACGTCACGCTACTGTAAGGGCTAATGCATTTATAGCTTAGCATCACTAGCAAGAACACAATTTTTGCAGTTATAATTTCGTAGAAAAAAAAAACGAAACGTTAACGCCACCACCATGGCGAAATTTTCAAAACATCGCCTTAGGCTCGCGTATGTGCTAACGGCGTGATATTTCGGAATTTTCGCGACGTATGAAACTGCCTGAGCGCGTGCGTTCATGACATTTAAAGTATGACATTTTGTCGCTTACACAACTTGAAATGAACTTTCGGCAAGAAGGCACTACTAGCTGCACACGACACGTTCTTTGTCAGAACAGTACACGTGCGAAAAGGGATTGATAGCGGAATTTCCAAGGCGCACACGAAAATGCTAGCGCGGTCAGGAGATTAACGCGGCATCTGGTAATGTTATTAAGTCCAAATACTGTACCTAGCATTAACAAGAAAGTACGATGTCTCTGAACGAAGTTTAATACGAACTTGCGGCGAGAAAGCACCGTTGCCAGAGCGCGTTCTCTCCCTTCCCTACTCCTCTTTTTTCCCCTCTCCTCGTTTTATCACTCATTATCTTCACTCTCCCTCCTATCGGTCACTCGCTATCCGTTTTATATGGACCTTGTTTACGCCACAGAAGTCCGGCGTTGTAGCCCTTCTGGTGGCAGTTGCCAGGCAGCTCTTTCTCCGCTCTTTGATCGCTTTATGCTTGAAAACCCGTAATGACCGTAATAACTCGTACTCTCTATATCGGTCGCAGCCGGTACCCGACGCAGATAGAGCATCTACCGGCCCAGAACATCCTGACCTCGAACGTCCAGCTGCGCATCCTGTACCGGGGCACTCCAACCACCACCATCGCCGTAGGGGACTTGCTGACATTCAGGCTAGAGGCAAGGGGAAAGTGTAAGTGCAGCTCAAAATGCATGCGACCTACGTGCTGTGAGTTTAACGCGCGGAGTTTTTGCATGCTATCTTCGCAGACCAATTCGATTTCTACAGCGACATCTTTGCCACTAACGTGATTGCCAAGGACCCCTACTCCGGAAGACAGGTGCACCTCATCGATTCCAGAGGGTACGTATATGGGTGGCATGGTAGTAGTCTCAACTGCACATTGCTTTGCTCTTAATGGAGGCTCTAATGTATGATAGCAATGATTTACATGCTTGGCTCACAGTCATTCACTATGCTCCCTAAACTCGCAGGACCGAACTGGACTCGTCCTAAAACATTGCACGGATATTGTCAAAGTACCAGTGCGTCTTGTTCAAAGCGCATTTTGCTGTGCAAAACGAGTCATGTCGGCTCGACCCATCGATAACGGTGGCCGGGATCCGGCATTGGTCAGGGAATATTCCATGACGAAGGCTGGACCCCGGCTGAAACATAGAAAATAAAGCATCGTTCTTTTATTTACAGCGAAGCTGTACATGGTTAGGGTTCCGCGTATTTTTCGTGTGCGTAAACAAAATTATCATCATCAGCAGCAGCAATGGCTCATACCTCTCTAAGCAAGCGAAAATGCAATGCTTCATCCCCCTCGTAATGCACGCGGTACAAGCACTCAGCAAAGTGACGCGAACAGTGCGTACATCCATTGGAGTCACGCATACAACGAACAGAACAGCCTAAGTTTCAAAGAAGAACAAGCTCAAAACAGACATATATCATCATCAGCAGCAATGGCTCATACCCCTCCCTGTAAGCAATGGCTCACGCCCTCGTAAGCAAGCAAAAAAATGTAATCGCTCATACCCCCGTAAGGCAGAAGCTACAAGCGCTCAGCAAGCAAGGCTACAGGCACTCCACAAACTTACAAAAGTAAGTTTAATATCTTGGGTCAAAACAGAACGCGTATCACATATTACGCTGGTAAGAACACTTTGACCCGCGTCGGCCAAAGTTCGCAGTGCCCTCCCTTTGTCGGCGTTCCGAGCGCTTGCCTATCTACTTCCGCTCTCTCGTCGTGGCCGTTCCGTCGACACGTCACGCGTTTCTAGTTTTCTCCGGTCCCAAGCGAATGTATACAAAAATCACGGTAAATGAGTTCGTAGCTTTGTTCAAAACTCTGTGCCACCGCTGTGCCGCGTGAACAGCTTTGCTGGTCATCCACTTTCAAAGAGTGGAATGGCTGATGATGTTGCTTACGTTTGTGCTCAACCTACTAGTGCTTCTTCAACTACCGGATCCCTGCAGCCTCATATATATATATATATATATATATATATATATATATATATATATATATATATATATATCTTTGTGTGTGTGTGTGTCTATGTGTGTGTGTGCGCGCGCGTTAAAAGTCGCTCATGTTTTTCTTACTCAATGTTCCGATTATATGCAAGGTGTTTTAATGAGAACATGACATAGAATAGGCAAAGTAAGAAAAAAAAAGGGGGAAATTTTAGACACTTTTCTACGAAGGGAAATTGGGGGGGGGGGGGGTTAAATCATTAAGCCGCTGAATTCGACGTCTTATGCCATTTAACTAGCAATAGAGAAATTATAGCGCGATTGGCTTATTCTTTTTGTTGATTTATCTGTTTCATTTCGCAGTGACATCCAACCGAGCTTCAAAAAAAATTGAAAGGAAATTCGGCAAAACGAGAGTGGGAAATGCTTTTGTGGCTATGACCATTTAAGGAGGACAAAGTCGGAAACGCTGTGTGTGTAACGCTTCGTAACGCATAGAGAAGTATTGCGCCAGAAACTCAATGAACAAACACATTGCCGAGGAACATGTCGGAGCGTTTCGTGTAGAGTGTTCTTCATGTACGGAGTGCGACCGATGTAGTAAAGAGAAAGAAAGAAATAGAGAAGCGAAAGAAAGAAAGAAACAAAGAAGGAATTGTTGCACTAACGATACCGGTGATGATCGTCAAACTAAGCGAACAGCTTATGCGGACCGCAGAAATGAAACGGACAAACTGGCATCACTGCAGAAGCGTGTAGCTGACGCACATAACTGTGTTTGGTGTTGCTGCACACTAAACATTTTAACACCCTTAAGGGTGTAAATCAGTTTGTCGCCAGACGAACACCCTAAGGGTGCTGTTGTCTACACCCTACAGTTGGGGTGCCACTATAGCACCCTAAAGGAAGGGTGTCCAGCAAAATAAATTTAGGGTGTAAGGGTGCTCGTCCAAATTAACACCCATCTGTGTGGGTGTTGGAAGGGTGTACACCCTTTTATTTCTAGCGTGTATGGAAGGCAGATTCGGCAGTACACGCCTTCAATTACTACTATGTACAGCGATCCACGTGCAACTATTGCGTGTGCCAGAAGGTTCAAGTTCGGCTACCAAACGCACTGTCGAACAGCCGGCCTTGAAGCTTCGATAGGCATACACAACACCTATACGTGTGGATCACATTACATATTAGTAATTCATGGTGTATATTGGAAAACCTGTCTTCACTGCACAAATACAACCTAGCAAACTTGACACTTTTGAGCATGTATATCAACACCAAGGTTATCACGATTTCCATATCCAAATAACATGCAACACAGACTGGTAAGATATATGCTGCATTTTCAAGAAAACGCAAATATATTTATTGCATGCTGCAATACAGAGTACAACACATACATAAATCACATGAAATATAAACATGCACAATCACCAAACACATCGGTAAGTACAAGAACATGTACATTCCCCACAAAGGTACCTAAAATATATGTATTGATCAAATCTGTTATTAGAGAAGAAACTATGTATAGCGGCACTGAAAGAGCCTGGGTTGATTCGCAGTGTTCTGGGCCACATAAAGGAATAAATTTTTAGTATTAGGCTCCAGTGAACGAAAATTCAAGTTTTGATGCCTTAAAAACAGGCATATTGCAAAGGTGAATTAGGGAAGCAACTGAAATGCAGAGCAAACGCACAAGAAAGACACCTGTTATTTTGTACACTAATGTAATCGCAAAGCATTATGAAAAGTTTGGAAAGTCGATGTAAAGCATAACTGGCCAACATTTTTTAGACTGAAACAATACTTTCCAAGCACAGACATGCTTTAAGTGAGGTTTATGCCAGGAGCCTTATTGCTAATTTTCTATTTCCAACAAGATCACTTGAGCACAAAAAATACGTAAATTTTTTAGTGCCTACATTGTTTGTCCTCTTTTGTGAAACGAGAGTTCTCTGGGCTGAAGGTGCTGTGTAGCGGTTTTTCTAACTACAATACCAGTTTCTATAAATTTTTGTTTTGTAACTCTAAGGCACTGGTACATATACAATATGGTTTGAAAATAGGTTCTTTTCTTACTATAAATCAAAAGAGTGCATATTCCACATCTACTAGTGCCTGGGTGCAAAGTGCAGTAGGAGGCCTGATAAAAACAAACCACTGTTGATTAAACGATTTTGCTGAGCACAAAATGTGGACAGTGTTTTAAAATACATAGTAAATTTCTAAATTATTTGCACTTAGATGCAGTAATTCAAGATTAAGGTATAGCATCTGAGCATGCAAATTAGCAAATATGGTTTAATAAATTAGCCATACTCTGGTTACTAAAAGAACACAGGCATAGGCAGTCATGCAAAAGTTCAAGTTAAATATCACACTGTTAACATTTGCCAGCAAATGGTCGTATCAAACATTATAATTATACTGAACAAGGGTAGTTTCTTGGGATAGTTTCAATTAATGAGATAAAATTACGTACAGCTTGAATGACAAGAACTGCGAGAGATGACAGACTGCGCTGACTTCCAACAATATTTAATTATGTTGCCACATCATGTGTATTTGTACAAAAGCGGGCATGCGCAGAATATGAGTCACAAGGGGTGTCTAACAGCAAGTGACTGTACTAAGAACATCGTCCTTTGAAAAAAATAAACATTAGAATTTCTGTCTGTTGAGATACAAGACTTCACTAGGGGTCAGCACGATAGAGGGGTCACTAACGCACACACTAACCAGTTTTCTAGTGAAATCTGCTTCTATAGTTTCCCGGATGACCTGTGTCTCGCTAAAGCTTCCGTACCTTCAAAGAGGGGCACGCAGCCGCAGTCCCAGCAATGGATGCCGAAGTGGCCTTGAACAGTGTTATGGACGTTGTTATTGTGCTCTCCTAAATGATTGTTTAGGCGCCTGCCTGTCTGTCCAACAAAGTCAAATGAGATATTGTAAAGCTTTGCCTCCTTAAAGCCTCAATAAATCTTGCTCCCACGAGATGCAACATAGCGTTGCTGCACAGGCTGATTGCCTTTCTTGGGTTGGCTACCCTTTGGCCTTAATTTCAGCCATAGCGGAACAGCTTCTGAAGTGCACAAAAGATGATCAGCGCACTCGGTCAAGGAACCAGCCGGTTGAAAGACACAGGTTTGCAGTGCTACCGTATGTTCATGATGTCTCCCATAGGCTAAAAAAGATTAGGGAACCTGCAGAAATCACAGTCCTTTTCTCTGCCCCAGAAAAGCTGGCAAGGCTCTGTAAGTGTGTAAACGCGCCTAAATCACGTCAGAGTTGTTGCTCTGCCGGGCACAGAAAACGTTTTGCGATGTGTGCAACGAATGTGGTTTCCCAAATTCCCATTTTGAGGCAGTAAATATATTGGACAGATAGGCAGGCGCCTAAATGATCGTTTAAGAGAGCACTATAACAACATCAATAACACTGTTCAAGGCCACTTGGGCATTCATTGCCGGGACAGCGGCTGCATGCCCCTCTTTAAGATACGGAAGTTTTAGCGACAGACAGCTCACCCGGTAAATTATTGAAGCTGATTTCACCAGAAAACTGGGTAGTGTGTGCGTTAGTGCCCCCTCTATCACGCTGACCCCTAGTGAAATTTTGTATCTAAACAGATAGAAATTGTGATGTTTTTTTTTTTCAAGTGACCATGTTCTTTTTACAATGACTTGCTGTTAGAACACCCCTTGTGACTGGCTTTCATTTTCTGCGCATGACCCCTCTGTGTATACACACACGATGTGGCAACGCAATAAAATATTGTTGAAAGTCAGTGGAGTGTGTCTCTCACAGTCCTTGTCCTTCACGCTGTACGGCATTTTTTATACTGAACAGCCAATATTGATTCAAAATTAGAAAAATATAGTACACATCTGAGCTGCAAAAATGCAAGTGATGCAGCAAATGGCTTTTAGCTTTCCAAAAGAAAAAGAAATGTTCACGGTTAACCACGAGGTGCAGGGACTTCATTCTCTGAGCATCTTGACCAATAAATGCAGCGCATGGCATTGCTGGAATCTTGCATCCTGCATTAGCAAAATAAGAAGAGAATGATGAGAATTCAGTCCGTGCAATTACACATGTACTTTGCGGAAAATTTGATAATGCAACAAGCTCCTCAAAGTAACAAACTTAATTAATGTGACTGGGCAGAATGCACCGCTCAGGCAACTGGGCAAGACAAGTGAAAGATAGAAGTTTCTATTTTGCAAATTAAGGAATTGCATGTTACTATGAATGCTAAACCACTATGTCATTGTGAACACAAGGCACATACAGCAGCAAAAACATAAATTTACAGTAGCCTTTTCACCATAGAAAATAAGAGTGAATAAAGTTTAAAGACTACCAATGACATCTCTCAACAACAGACATTTGTCCAAGAGTGTGTATGTGACCTTAATACAAAATTGACATTATGAAATCTGCAATATATCTATCTGCATTACACTTTATATATAAGTACTGCAGGTGAGAAACTTACGGGATATGGCACATTAAGAGTGAAATGCACAAGGCATTAAAAATGACTGTTTTTACACAACATTATCACACTAGGAGACAAAGAGAACTGTTTTACAGAGAGTGCACACAAAATGAAAATGAGGGAATCCCCACTGGCATTCTCATTTGCCCTGCAATACATGCATCCAGCCCAACAATATCCAACTCTCCAATGCAGTTTATTACACTTTCTGCATCCTAAAATTTATCGTGTATTTCTTATTTACTAATTTAGTAAGAATGGGCATTTTGGCATACTTTCCTCGAAAATTTAGCATGTGTTGTCAACTATTTTTCTTAGAGCACGCCCCCTTCTTTCAATGGGTTAGCTTGGCAATGCACTGACAAGTAGTATTCCCTTATTTAAACTTATGATCCTTCCTCATGCTCTAAACTGTGATGCTACTCCGATGCAGTTTATGTTAATCTGTGACTATTTACATGGTCCTTCTTTCTGTAGCCTCTCAACTAGAGCCTGAAATTTCTTGTCTCCTAGAACAATCGTGTTTCTTGCCCAAAACATATTGCACGGTTACCCCTCATAGGGGGGGGTACTGCATATGAGTTTTCACATAATCGATGAACCTCAGAGACACAACCATTTCTCATCCTGTGTTGCTACTACGCGCATGAGTCACAATGGTTGTAAATTGGCTACCTGCCCTCTCTCGCTTAAAAGTACATTTTGCATGTGTAAAATAACCACAAGCATCACATTTCATTGAATGAGTGCTCCTGTGCATGTTTTTTTTCGTCCTGTAATGGCTAAGTTCAACATGGTCAAGTTGTTTGAAAACTGTCCAGCCTCAACCAATACTTTGTGTAGTTTCAAAATTATGATACATTCATTTTTCAAAACTTGTCCCAAATTAAGCATGAGACATTTTCATGATGCAAATGAGGTAAGGTTGTGCTCAGAGACTATGATAGGCCTGCTATATCCTGCAAAACTATGTGAAATGAAATATGCTTGCAATTTTCGTGAGAAGCTAGCTCAGTACAATTAAACACATTACCTGCGGAAACGTTTTTTTAACGCTCCCGAGAGGTCCTGGTTTCTTGTAATTTCTTTAAATCCCTTGCAGTCTAGATTGCAATCCGGTGCATTTTGATTTTGATATTACATTCAAAATAAAACCAGCTGAAATTTTAAGGTTTCGATAATTATATGGGAACAAATTAAAGGTAGAAGAGTGTAATGCAATGAGCAAATAACAAGATCATTGCAGAGAGTAAACAAATATTCCTTTCCTGCAAATAAATTGGTAGCAGGAAGGTCATACGAAATTAGCAGTGAATGCACAAGAATATGATGCTACAATGCCCCGGCATTCTGTGAATATTCTTGCACAAAGAAAATCCTCATTATGAAAGACCATCAAGAAAATGCCAATCTATACTTCAGCATACCTGCAGTCATACCTGCAGTATGCACTGTACCATCGGCAATATTTACAACCACAGACAACTGCACATCATATCAAGCTTAGGCGGCCAAGGAGCCTGAGTTTTAAATTATAACTTGACTTATTATATTACACTACACAACTATATCTACTTACAATGTTGTCTTCTCAACCGCTTTCAAGAAGACATTAACCATCTGTCTGAAGGCGAACGCAAGTGGCTTGCTCTTGATGGGGGGCGCCAAGGCTGGGCATTGTGAAATTGCTGCTACTATCTGCATGACCTGCGAGAAAGGACGCTCTAAGTACAAGATAAACAAATGCTATTAGAACAAAAGACAAGATCATTGGCAATGAGCCTCGTTTTGGTTTGCACGAGAAAAGCCAAGAATATGGACTTTGTGCTGCTTACTGAAGAAGAAGCAAGCCTCCTTCCAGATGTTGCAGTCATGCATTAAGATTGTCACACAGCTGCATGCTTGTATGCTGCTGTCGCCAGTACGCCAGTATGCTTTGAAGTTTATTATTTCAAGTTAAATTGATTATTGTGTTTTCTTGCCAATTCTTGGCAAACAGACCAGCAATGAAATAGAAATAGCTCTCTTACACACATACTCCCTTTTGAGGAGAGAATTCACACACACGCACGCATGCATGGGCGCACACACACACACGCACACACATGCTTCTACCACATGAGCAGCTTCCTGTGCTTGACACACATACATTTTTTTTATCCTGTGTCCCTCCTACTGCTAAGGCATAAAAAATGCTTTGTGTTACCAACCCCAAACTCCTCAACCTACACCTCCAGCTTAAACACTTTCTCGAGAGCCAGGACAAGCCTTCTAGCTTCCCCAGTGCTCCAAACTGTAGTTACGAATTTCAATAGGGCTATAGGCGACAGCTCTCGAAGGGCATGCAAATTACCCGGAGACCTAAAGCTTGTATATGATACCTCTAAAGCACAACACTTCAAATTTTCAAAATTCATTAAAGCTCCTGAAGACAATTGCTATATACGTAGAACGTCTCGAATAACCTGCCGCTAACAATTTCAGCGGTTGTCTGCATCAAAAGAAATGTGGGCTAATGGGAAATCCACGTCTTTAAGATCGGAATTATTGTAATGGCGGAACACACTACCAGATTTCTTAATCATTTATTTATGCTCTGGATGTAACGTTCCTTTCACAATAAAAAACAAGGATATCGATTCATCAGGGCATGGGAGGAATTGGACGAAGCGTATACTTGGCGCCTTCCCACTGGTCCTCCCGAGAAACGACGCCTCATACAGCAGTTGTCCAGGGTGGCTTGAAACCAAACTCGGCTTTCAGGCGGGAACACTCGCTGCACCAAATCGGAAGAGTTTTATTGCGAGTAAAACTCTACCGGCCTCATGCAATACATACGCACGCACACAAAACGCACCCACACGCACACACAAGTATACGCACTCTCAAAGCGCAGACACACAAGCGCGCACGCGCACATTGATGAACACAAACAAGCACACATACATGCATGCAGGCAGACACGCTAACACGTGCACGCACACACAGCGACCCACAGACAACACACTCACAAAACACGTACGCACTAGACACGCGCAAACACGCCGGCCCATACAAACCGGCATGTACTGAACGCAAGCGCGCGCGCACGCACGCACGCACGCACGCGCGCGCGCGCGCACGCACGCACACACACACACACACACACACTCACACACACACACTCACACAGCGAGCCGAGCGCACGCACGCACACACACAAAGCGAGCTGAGCTGAGCGCACACACGCACGCACACACAAATCAAGCCGAGCGCGAGCACGCGCACACGCACAGACAAAGCGAGCCGAAAAAATGCTGAAGGCGTCCGGCAAGCAGCAAGAGCAGCACGCGACCGCATCAGGGCGAACCAATACCGCGCCGGTTCCTTCGAAAGGTGGCTAAGCCAGTCCTTTTTCTACGCGACGCAAAAGTGGTCGACCACATTTAACTGAAGTGCGAACGACCGTATTACAAGCAGCCGCGCTGAACGCACAAGAGAATCACATCAATGAACGTTCAAGCGCTGAGAAACAAAGCGTAACTATGCAGGCGCACCACGCCCGATGTAGATTTGACAAACATTAGTCACACGGGACGCGATCGAGGTAGTTAACTTGCCCTAGTAGGAGTGCAGCTGCTCTTGCTCTTACATTAGCGAATTATGAATTATGCTACGAAATCACAGTGAGATATTTCTAAAGCGAACAAAACAAATACCAAATAAACGGGCACTTGCCTGAAAGTTTCGATCATGCCAGTACTACCGACCGGGCACGTTGCAACTTCTCGTTTCAGCCTTCGTGGATCCGTCTTCCAGTGCGTACGAACGCTTTGCTTTGAAGTGGGGCACGAGTAATACACAAAGCATGGGCCACATCTTTTTCTACCCCGCGCGCAAAACTAATCACACGTTTAAAATTACTTCGCATAGCGCGCGACGCGAACGCACGCGAAAACGAGCATGATGGCGCAGCTTCCGCCTTCCCGTCCTGCCGCGCGCCGAAGTGATGGTACAGCGTTGGCCGTCACTTCCGGTCGCTTTTCATTGGGCATGGAGCGGCCGCGCAAATTGAACGTTTATGCTGACAGGTTTGCATGCTCGCATGGCCGCCTGTTTGCTGCTGCTTCGTTGTGGTCTCTAACTAGAGCGGTGAGGCGGGTAGTTGCTACTACGTTTCGTGCCGGGCATTTTATTTTGGGGTGGGGGGCGCAGTCTGTGCTGCATCACTGAGGGTACAGTACACAAATCGGGACCGTGAGCGAGACGATCGGCGCCCTTCTGCTGGTGCGATTAGATTATTCGCTGCGTCCGAACGAAGCAACTTTGCGAGGTCACAGCGTAGTTTCAGCGATATCATGGCTCGATAAAGACGCTCACATCTTGGTCGTGTGACAGCGACGCGTAAACATTCATGAGGAGACTGAAGACTGCGTTTGCAAGTGCGTATGCTCTGGATAAGAAATTACAGCTTTGACGACACCAGCCCTTAACATATAGGCTCAGCCTTACAAGCTGTATTTGAGGATGCACTTAGAAAGGAGATCAGTAGCTTAGTAAACCTCTGAATGAATTAGGCAAGGTACGTGGAAATTCGGGTTTGAGAACTTCCAACGTGATCTCGCCTCTATAAGTCTTCTTTATGGATTCACCATGCAAATTGTACGTTGATGCCACTGTACAGCAGAGGCTCGTCCAACAGCACGTCCCTGTTTGTTCAGCAATGTATCCAAACAGCTTATTCCATTTCACCACTTTTTGTTGGGCTATTAAGGGCACCGAAATATTAGTGCAGAATTGCGCAAGTTGCTTTCGTGTTTTCGCTCTGCTACTGCAGTTTTTCTAGAAGTGTTTAATTGCATGTTAATATTCCTGAGAGCACGAAAAATAATGATAATGGAATTGTAAGCGAAAGGGCGTTATTTTTCTGGATGATACATTTTTGGAGTGGCCGTCATGCCAGTAACATCAGAATCCTTGAAGAAATATCGACAGTCACTTAGGAATGGGAAAACTTAATCGCTTCACGCATCTACACTTGGAATTGTCACGTGACCATGATACGTTAGTTCATACATTGTCGCGTGTTCTTGACAATTCTACCATAATCTCCCGTAATGCACCGTGCTATAGTTTGTACGAACCTTAATGCAATTTATTCCACCCTTATTCACATTATTTCACATTATTTACCCATAATTGCTCATACTTAACGTTGTTGTATTTACTACCTTCTGTATCACTACTGACGTCATCCAAGACGGTGATGACTTCACATTTTATTTATTTATTATATACATTCGAGGCCTAGTAGGCACAACAGAAAGAAGTGGTGAAAATATGCAATAATTGCAATGCAGCGCAAAAATAGAAAATCAAACCATAAGATAATTTGAACGGCGACCTTGAATTAGTGGTGTCACAAATTGAGACTGTGGAGGCGGGAAGGCGGTTGCATTCAGTGGCTGTTCTTGGCAAAAAGGAAGAATGGCACATCAATTTTGTGTTGATGGTCGATGCGAGACGAGAACTTGGTGTGGTGAAAAGATTTTCTTTACGAGAAGGGTTAAATTAGCATATTCTATGAAAAAGACAGAGACGAAAGTATTTGCGACGTAACCAAAGGTCAGGTTCACCTAGTGTTTTTTTCATGGACGTGACGCTAGAATGAAGTGAATAATTTGAGAGAATAAAACGGGCGGCGCGGTTCTAAATGCTTTCTGAATGCTTTCAAGGGAAATGACAAGATTGGCATGAGCAGGGTCCCGTATGGATTGTTGTTGCGGAGAACGCCACCTTTCCTACCTGAAAGGCCATGAAACGCTTTCGCATTAAAAATGCAATACATACACACATTGCTGAATGCGTGGACGTGTACACGTTACTCAGATTTATGCATCAATACGTTCAACACCCTTCAGGCTTCGATTTAACACCCTTCTTTGAGCAAAGTCACAGCTTATGTGTGGTATCCACCCTTGTGATAGGGTGCTTTGGCCGAAAAGGGTGCTAGAAGGGTGTGAGCATGGGTGTAAATGCCGAAAGCACCCCTCCTAACACCCATAAGGGTGTAAAAATGTTTAGTGTGTGCCGCAATTCGCCGTGGCGACAGCGACACAGCATGACACCGACGGCACGACAGCGAGCCGACGACAACAGCAGCTGCGTCAACGCGACGATATTGGTGCGATGACGAGAGATGGTGACAGCACGACGACGGCAGCACAACGACAATGAAATGACGACAGCGTGACCACGATGACACAACAACCGCTGCACACCTACGCTTTGTTCTCCTCTCGTTCACTCAACACGGAGATCAGACACTCCCCTGACCATTCGCTTTATTAACAGGCAAACCCTAGGCACTGTGGAAGTCGGTCTATATATAGGAAGCTGCAGTGGGCCGGCAAAACAAAACAGCGCATCTCGGGAAGTGTGCAGCAGACTTTGGCGACGAACGCTCCCCGCAGTCGCTGGCCCAGGCGGCGGAGAAACGCGACACAGCGCCAGCAACAACCATGGCGTCTTCAGATGCCTGAAAAATCTCGCGCGACAGCGCGAGATTTTTCAGAGAATACGCGTCATGCAATTCGGTTGCTCGAGAACTATCGCCCCGTTGCATCGACTGAGAAATTGCGGCCGCCCGCCAAGAAAACGGACGCAAGAGCCAGACGAAAGCTGATCGCTTTAAAGGCTTTCCACTGCCTCCGAGTTTCACCACTTTGTAAAGTAAAGCAAGTTCGCGTGAAAGGCAGCATCGCCTTCGTTGCGTACTTTGTTCAATGGCGCGTATTATACTACACACTTGTATTCTGCGACGATCCTGTCTTCGAAGTTGTCCCTTCGCTCCACCGGGTTGGGCACAGCGCCGCCCCTCGGCTGAAAAACACACTACCTTTCTTAAGAATTGCAATGCGGCGCAAATGAAGCGCAGCGACCACTTCTGTCGACGGGTGGCGCTGCCGTCTGCTTCCTTCAGTCGCGGTGGGGTTTCGAGTGCAGGGACGTCCTAGCACACGGGGTGCTATGTCTTCATTGGTGGTAACGGCTGCCTCTACTCGCAGGTGCCCCGTCGACCTGTACGTGTTTCCCGAGCTTCACAAAGCTCCAGACGGCGCTTTGGAAGCCGAGTTCTACGCCTTCAAGATACCGGACTCAAACCTGCTCGTCTTCCAGGCGACAGTGCGAACATGTCGCGGTCCTTGCGAGCCGGTAAGATTTCCCGATGCCCTTATTTACTACGCGTAGCCGCGGGTGTGGCCGAAATACATAAGTAAGAAATCCAGTTATTGCGTAAGTGAGAAATTGCGGACACTGCCAAATTCCGCCATGTCGTCGAATTCCACTGTGCGTTGACGTTTCCGCCAATCAGAGACGGCATAGCGACCTTGTGAGCCAATCAGAGCAGACAAGATGGCGAAATTGACGGCGTTTGATGTCCGCCGGAGAGGTTGATTTATATTCTTTATGCAGGTGGTTTGAAAAGGGGAATGCGGGTGCAGGAATGTACAATTATCCGCATGCCATTTTCAGTTTTATGTCTCTGTACAAGTTCTCTCTTGAAGCTGCCCAGTAACTTTGTGCTGCGATGCCACCCAACAGGGATCGAGTTTCAGATTTTGCGTACGCAAATGGGTTTGGGTACTCAAAGGGACCTTTGCGTACGCAGAGCGCCACGCCCGGACTGCGTCCTTTTGTACTCCTTTGGGGTTCTTTCGTATGACTTTCTGAATTCTCTCCCAAACCATGTGGTTTGCTTACCATAACTATATGCGTACGCAAAATGTGAAACTACTTAACAGCAGGCTTTTCGCTGGCAAGGCCACGAGATTGTGAATTGAGACAACGCGTATCGGTAAATTAAGTTATGGGGTTTTACGTGCCAAAACCACTTTATGATTATGAGGCACGCCGTAGTGGAGGACTCCGGAAATTTCGACCGCCTGGGGTTCTCTAACGTGCACCTAAACCTAAGTACACGGGTGTCTATCGCATTTCGCCCCCATCGAAATGCGGCCGCCGTGGTCGGGATTCGATCCCGCGACCTCCGCAGCCCAACACCAACCACGCGCACCGTACCTTCGCCAGGTGATCTGCAGCGACCGCGGCCGGCCCGGCACGTTCCCGTCGTGGGGACGCCGGAGGCGTTCCGTGCCCGAGCAGCAGCCCGCTGCGCCGGCTGCCGTCGCGCTGCCCGTGATGAAGATGAGCAACGCCACCAAGGCGGCGGCAGCAGTCGCGACTGACGGGGCCGGCCAGTCTCCGAAGCCAGCGAAGAACGCCAGCAGGGCCGCGAACTCTAGCGAGGAGGAAGCCGAGGAGGTGCACGAGCTGCTGCACGTGTACCTGTCGCGTGCCGACATTCCGCACGACGGCCCGTCTGCACGTGAGTATTAGGCGATCGGTGGCGTAGAGAGAAGGAAGGAAGGAAGGAAGGAAGGAAGGAAGGAAGGAAAAAGTGGAGAAGCAAAGGCAGGGAGGTTAACCAGTTAAGCTTGACCGGTTTGCTACCCTACACATGGGAGAGGGATGGGGGCGATGAAAGATAGGGAAGGGGAAGAGAGAGAGAGAGAGAGCACGGACGATGTGTGTGGTGTAGAGAGAAAGAGAGCTTTAGATTAAGGGGACGCAATGGCGTTGGGGCCCGCTTGCGCTTGCGTCCCCCTTGACCTAATACTTTCTAATTTTACGTAAGGAGGTAGAGTGCCGCCATCGTGGGTAGTTAAAGGGACACTCTATATAGCGGCCCGCTAACTATTTAACTCGCTTTAGAAACAGTAAATCAGTTCCGACCGGTAAAATATTCTTTCGAAACTCTACTTCCGTTAATTCCGCGGCGACATTAGGAAAGAATATGTTGGACAAATAATTTTTTAAAAATAAACAAGTAACGCATACTACTCAAAACACAACAAAGGCGGAAAGGAAGATAGAACATGAGCGCATATCTTTCTTTCTTTATTTGTGCTCTGTCCTATTTTCCTTTCCGCCCTTTCTTGTATTGCATTTTTTTCTTTGTGCAGTATACGTTACTCGTTCAGTATTAAACTAGTTCACAACAGAGCAATTCTGCAACATAAATTCTGAAAATGTCCTGCCGAAGCCACAGTGCCGTTACGGCAGTGTGACGTCGCGGACTCCGTTATATATATATATATATATATATATATATATATATATATATATATATATATATATATATATATATAGATATAAACCCGTGACCTCGCGTTTAGAAGCGCCACGCGATAATCACTAAGCGGGTAATACCGTGTATTTCAGCGAACATTCTCAATTCTTTTTTTAATTGCCGTTCTCTCGACAGTGTACAAGAAGCCGACAGTGTGCGTCGCCCAGTCCGGCTACTACGCCCTGGTGGTGGTACTCGCTATTCTCATCTGCGCCCTCGTGGGGGTTGCCATGGGAGCCACGTTCTATGTCCGAAGGGTCAAGCTGCAGGTAAGTGCTCTCCCTGCCAGCTATCCTCAACAAGGCCCTTTGACCTTGAGCATGAGATTCACAGTACTGCTTAAATGGCCCGTTGAACGCCTTCCCCCGCGACGCATATTTGATCAACGCTTGGTGGTTTGCTGCTGCGCAGGAGCAAGAACTTTAAGTAAGACATGGCGATTAACTTCCCTTTTGTGCTTTCTTTAGCATTATTGTCTGTCACATAGTATGGCAGTGAGTAAGAAAGAATCGAGTTCATCCAGTAAGTACTGCAGTTTCATCCATCGTACCTTTTGCCCCGTTGATTCCGTCGTAACCAGGAAAAAAGGTAAATCACAAAGCTGACAGGGGAAAGTGACGCTGACTGCACGCTTGCTAAAGCCACCGGTCTATAAGGGTGTGCTGTGAAGCGAGACACCACGTGTCAATTTTGACTGCATGCCCAGCCACCGCCAGTCTTGCAAGGCCGTGTTGGTATGACAGCAACACGATGTTTTCTTTCTTTCTGACCGTCTTCTCTCCTTTCCGACCACAGGTGAAGGAGGCCCAGGCCGGAATGACTTCGCCCAGTCCTTGCAGTATGTACGTGTCCCAGTTCCAGCCGGCTCCTCCGGTCTCCAAGTTCGAGGACCCGAGCGAGCCGATCTACACGGACCCTTCGCTGTTCGAGAGGTCCCGGTCTCTGCGAAGCCTGACCGTGTCGCACGTCGGCAAGATGAAAGGCGACTTTGACTGAACGGCGCGGGCGGCATTTGACCGGTGTGAACGGGCTGCGTGAACAGGGCAGCTTAATCCGAGCGAACTGAGCGACGAAGGAACGGAATCGAAAACGAACAATGCGGGATTGTGTTCTGGTAGAACTGTCTTCTTCTGCAGCGCGCAAAATACCGTACCAGACGTAAGGAGGTGTATATTAATATATTTTCAGTCGCCCTTGCTTTATTGTTAATGTACAGAGTAATATCAGTATACATATATGCAAATTAACAGGCTAAAAAAAATAATCACGGATAGAATACTGTGACACGGTTCTCTCTGCACAAGTTCAGTTTGCTTCACACAGTGTTGCCTAAAAAACACGCACTTTCTTTTGCTCTATTTTGTTCAGGCGCTAGCAATACAAAAGATAATTGTGTTTATTGACAGAATCACACTAGAGAAATACTCGGAAGCATTCATTATCTCGCTGCTCCATTACCAACGTAGATTCGTCGTCCCATTACTTTAATATTCGACATTTTTCTTGAGTGAATAACGGCGGCTTGAACATATATCTCAAATTATTGCATTCTAGACCACTCCTGTGAAAGTGTATTGAAGTCTCTCGTGGCTATCAGCGGTTCAGCCACTGTCGTCATTGCACAGATATCGCAGTGTGTGGCAACCAAGGAGATGAACACGTGCTGCTCCCTGCGATTGTTTCTTCTTGAGTATTCGTTTGTGTCTGTCTGCACCGCGAAATGTGTTATAGAGGTGTAAGTTAAATGTGCACGTGAAGCCAGCGGTGAAGCTTCTGTGTAGCAAGGCGCGCTCAATGACACGTGACTGTATTTTCGCGCCTCGGGCAGGACTTGTGCATAGTTGCCTTCCGGCTGTTGAATTCGCGCGCAAAGCTGTGTTTCCTTAATTTCTGAAGTTTTTCGTGTTCTTGCTTTGTCTCTTTGGATAATATGCCGAGCATAAACAGCTGCTGCAAAAATATGTGTGAGTGACAGCCACTGCATTTCAACACGCATGGACTTAAATCTGTCATACCGCAAGGGATAACCAATGCCTCCTGGACACAAATATCTTCAATCTTCCTGTTCTGCTGAGAGAAGTTCGCCGGGGACTGGACGTTTAGCTGGGGTTCTGGCGACGTATGCTATTTTTCGCCAAGCCTTTCATAAGCGTGTTTAGTGTGCGGAGCTGTACGTACCTCCACTCCTATTCCATTTGCTATACTCGTGGCAGTTGCGAGAGTAAAGGACTTGACGGCGGCGGTTCGGTACCGCGTCTATGGCGAGTCAGCGGTGGTGCGGAGGCGCTACAGCAGTCACGTGCACTGAAATAGGCTGAAACCCTCCGGTAGGGATGCAACAAAATGGCACGAAATTCTACACGGCACCACTTCGCGCGCATAGGAGCGCATGCGCTCCCACGTGCAAGCGCGATGGCCCCCAGGCACGTTGGAAGATGGACACGTGTGCCTCGAGACGAGATGTGAATTCGCCGGCGCAAGATGGCCGCACGTGCTACTGAAAACTACTCCCTCCGCTCGCTAGGGTGTGTATTACGGCGCTGATGTCGGCACGCGAAGCTTGAGCACTGACTGTTGATATTATATTCTGACTATCTCACCTATTATGTTAAACTTCCGGCGCGGAAGGATTGCGAGCACGTGCGGGCACTCGAGAAAGCGCCTCGTGACTGAACAGATAGAACGCGATGGGAAGGTGGGCGTGAGGTGCGGACGCAAACGATCGAGGCACGTGGCCTCTGATTATGCACGGGCGAGTCGTTTGTACGCGCGATAAGATAGCTCGTACAAGTGGCACGTCCGGTCGTCCGTCTTTGACCTTTATTCGTGGCACAGTCTTCTGAATACGTTTCGTACGTTCGAAACGCGAAGAGCACAATGGTGCCGCGCGAAGCAAAACTGAGTACGACGACAGCGCTTCGATTGTTTTGCTCCGATGTCTTAAATGCAATCAGTGTTGTCTCATTGCGTGCATCGATGTTTTCCCTCCGTATTGTAAAATCACTCAATTTCTATCGAGCTGGACTTCCAGAGAAACTGAAGAAGCAACTTATGTGTTTTGGCTTACTTGTGTTCTGTAAATAACTTATGCGAGCGACGCATTGACATCGGCGACCTCTGAGGGCATTTTATCGGCGTGGTTCTAGGCGAACGGACGACAATTTTGACAGAAGCGACGACCGAAAGAAGCCCTGCGCGTACCCCAACAAGAGCTTGAAGCAGTTCGCTCTGAACAGTATGTAGCTATAGGACGAGCGTGAGGTTGGTCGCTCATCATGAATTTACGCACATTCATCCCTAAACTTACAGGCCTGGGATGTGGATCGGTGCGAGTAACCAGGATAGGTATAACATGAGTATGATCGCGATTCGATACCTTCTTACCGTCTTCCATTCGCGACGGGCCAATCACGGAGATAACGTGAGCGGAGCGCAGCTCGGACCACTGTCAGAGGGCGAAAAGGACTAGCACTGAATCAGAATCATAAGAGTCCATACTTTATGTGGAGTTTCTCGACCGAATTGTGCTGTGCACTAGATAAAGGCTAGAATACTCACCGGTGGCAGGCCATAAATATCGGTATCGAAATACCTCACTTATTACCTTTCCATGACCGCGTGACCAGATCAGCGGTGAATGAAGTCAGTTATCAACACTGCACTGCAAGAGCTAGCGCTTTTTTACGTGCTTTGCTTTATCACACTGTCACTCGCAATTGCATCCGGAAATTGTCCGATGTGTGCCTTAGATTGTGCCCTACAGCATGCTTCATTTTGTAGCGACCAGCGCAATGCTTTAATCGAATATAATATATACGAACATGAAACGTCTTGCCTTGCTGGGCGCGTGGTTAAAGCTCAGCAAGCGTCTTGAGTCTTTACTTTTACGCGAGCACTCTGACCTCTTGTTGATGTAATCGAATAAATGCCGTGGACAATACCTTAGTCTCTGAGCATATTCTTTGTCACCATATTTATGTGTATTGGGGGGTGGGGACGTTTGTTGCCCTGGAGGGACTTTACCAAAGGTAACAATTATTACACTGTGAAGTTCAATGCTTGGCGAAAAGCTGAAGCCGTAAAGAGAGATTGAGCTTGCCGAGAGTGCACGATGGATCAAGCATGGTGCAGCCTATAGTTCTGTAACCACTATCGACAACTTCACCTGTTATTCGCTCAATCGCAGTGCAAACTTTTGGCAGACTGCAAACTTCTAAGAATGCGTCTTTTTCGGACCTCCGAAATAAATAAATATACATAAGCTCGATTGCTCAAGTATGGCCGTCGGCGGGCGGCAGTTTTAATGAAGGCGATAAACACTGAAAGACAGCTCGCTGAAGATGTCACAAGAGTTTTGCTCGATGAGGGCCCCACTGTCGTGCAGCTCCCCCATCTCCACGTATGCACACAAACAGTCAACAACCACGCTTCTTATTCGCTGATTCACTAAGCAGGCTTTTGGCAGAAATCAAGCGTTAAGGAATTCACCTCTATTCCTCCTAAATAAATCAAGGCTCGATTGCCCAAGCTCACAGCACAGACTAATTGTCGGCGTGATTCGTGCGTGATGCTGCAAAAGCCAGAATGTCTACGTAGGTATGAGTAGTAAGCTATGACGCAGTCTTAGCTGCGATTGTTCTATTCAAACAGACGAAAGAAGCTGACATGCTTTCACCAGGTAAATTCCGAACTGGCTACAAACATCCCGGTTACGTTTGAAAGACGAAGTTACTTGCTATTAGTGACTAATGAAGGGATAATTTCAACTGAGATCCAGGAACAACTAAAAGAAATTTCGAAAATTCAAAGATCTAAAGAAATTAAGGTGCCCAGTTTAGTAGGCGCGAGATATGGTGCCAGGCAAGGCAATACTGAAAACCAGGAGCGCGTTCGCGGTGCACGCATTCGACGGTGTTGCATTTCGTTTAAAACTAAATTTGTAGTTAGAAATGAAGTATTAGGAAAACTCAGCTCGCGAGGTTACAAATAGTTAAAAACAAGTTAAACTTTTGCTAGGTACCGTTTACTTAATTGTTATTTCTCTCTTGCTGTATTTTGCTGTATTTGGCAATTTTTGCTGCGTGCATTTTCATGCCCTAAATCACATCGAAGTAAACCATGCCCCTGTTTCTATCGAATGCACAACAATCCCATCGAAATATACTACGTGGCACCCTGACAAGAGCATTTCTGTTTCAGAGATGTTCAAATCGGAAACTCGAGTCTATCGCTCGACTGTTTGAGTCATCAATTGAGTGCCTTCGACGACCCAATGCAACACAGGTGCTACGACGAGCGTCGTAAAGCAAGGCTCTGGATTACTTTCGGCTACCTGGAATTTTTGTTACGTGCTCCTAGATCTAAGCAGACGGGCATTTATTTCATTCCGCCTTCATCACAATGCGGTCGCCGGAGCCGAGAAATTTACCCGAGACCTCGGGCTCAGCAGGACAGCGATAAAACCGGAGGCTCTGGATTACTTTCGGTTACCTGGAATTTTTGTTACGTGCTCCTAGATCTAAGCAGACAGGCATTTATTTCATTCCGCCTTCATCACAATGCGGTCGCCGGATCCGAGAAATTTACCCGAGACCTCGGGCTCAGCAGGACAGCGATAACACCGGGATATCTGAGGTCACCGTGCACAAAAGCTATTTTTCCCCGTTCGTTCGGGGAAAACTCATTTGCATAGTCAGAGATACGAAAAAAAAAAACACATGTCCTTCTTTTGTGATAAACGCTGAGACTCTTTACGCAAACCGGGACTGCTTACTGTACAATCTGCGTAAATAAATTTCGTCCCAACTCAAAGGAAAGAAGGTTTGAAGAGAGGAAAAGTGGACATATCGGCCGGAGGAGCATGTCTTTGACCTGCTACTAATCACTGGGGTAAAAAGGAAGAAAAAAAATCACAGCAAAGTACATGTAGTATGAAGGGGAGTGACGGTGAAATCATGCAGCGAGGTACGCACCGGTTGTCCGATAACGCACTTGATCGGTGTCCCTGACACAGTTCACGCATGTTATTGCACTTGATCCGACGCACTCTTATCACATTAGTGCAGTTAGGTCTCCTTCCGTCCACTTTCCTTTATGCATTTATTGCCATGGTAGCGGACGCCTCGAGTTCTATGCGGCCATTGTGCAGTTCCTTATGAGGGAACTATTGCACACGAGTATACGTGTCGGTCAGTGAACTTCGCGTGCCCTATATATATAATAATTCGCTTTACACACGCCCATCAGGTTCAGGTTCGACTGCAGTGGCCCAAGAATACACAGATATATATGCATAATAATTCAATATGTACGACATGTGTATTGACACGTGTACTTATCTTTATCGGGCAACCACGTTTCGCCGCCTAACAAATGCAATCGCACAGCATGGGTCGCGCCTGCATGTATCCGAAGGTTCTGGAAAGTTATCGATGCTTCTATCCGCTGTCTGTTGTCGCCGAGACTTATGTTATCTGATTTCATCACCTGACGCGAATGGTGTAGAACTTTGTGGAAGGCACGCGGGTCCGAACGATTAGTCTGGAACATTCGACGACTGCTCTATAAAAGCCGACGCGCTTGACCCGCAGATCAGATTTCCGACGATCGCCGACTCTGTTCGCCGCTTTCGTTGTGCTATAAGTGTAGCCTGTTTTGTGGGCACAGGTTCGCCCAATAAAATCTAGTTTTGCCTTTCACAGTATTGCTACTGTGTTCTTAACGTCACCACCACGTGACAGTATACACAAAACTATATAGAAGCGTGTATATTCAAGCCAGACCAATATCAATGCTATATGGCTACTACATCCTGGCAAACCTTCCAAATAGGCCGCAGCGGCTAAAGTTTTCAGCGAAGTTTTCACGAAGGAAAAAAAGAAGGTGGAGGGCGATTCAGCCTCCAGTTGAAGTCGACGAAAGACAACGTGTTCCTAAGCAAGTCGCGGGGTGGAGGGTGGGCGAGGAGGGGTGAATGGGGCGGTATCACTGCTCGAAATAATCTATCGCGTCACCCCTCACGTGCGAGGAGCAGGAGCCTCGTGCTGCTTCAATTTTTATGCTGCTATATCCTCGGGATCCTCGCGCTAACTCCTCGGTTTAACGACAGTATCTGAATTTCTATTCCACTTTTGTTATGTTCACACAACCCTTAAACAACAAGAACAAAGTTGGAGTAAGTAACGAAAGAAAACTTCAAAGAAAGTATACAGCACCAATGTGGCATTGGACAAGAAGACTACGGGGATTCAAGCGGCTTGATTTCTGCTAGTTAAGACAACACCTCCTAGATAGCAGGCCTGTGCACTGAGCAACGAGGTCGAACGTGTTTAAACGTTGTCTCGATCAGCATAGACCTGAAAGAACAGGTTCAGAAAGTTCTGAAAATAAAAGTAAAATAAAAAACACAGCTCCACGCCTAGGGAAGCAGCAGCACAGTCTGCTGAATTGTTTTTTCAAGATTTAGTAGGACGCTACCCGCATGAGTGGACGCCGGTGGCGTTTGACCGAAGCGGCATGCTTTTGCTTTCTAACTAAAGTTTTCCTCCGTAGCAGCCGCTCCTCGTATTCATGCTGCTCCTCGGGAGTCCTAACTATGCTTTGCGCACCCAGAGAGGGTCTCCTACAGCAATAAAATCTGTTGCTAGGCGGCTGCTTTTGTATACGAAAGGCTAGTGACGTCACTCCCGACGTCACAAGCTGCCGTCGCCTCAGAAGCTTGCGCAACAGTAATCCTTACCGGCAAACGCATGCGGGGAGCCCTACGTGGTTCGCATTGTTATCAGGAGCACCTTATCATCAATTACGTCGCTCAGATGCTTGTTTTGTGCTTGTTGTCCAGGATACCTCCAGGATCGGCCCACATTTTTGCCCACGGACGACGACGTGAAAAATGCCGACCAATGAGAGGCTAACCGCTTCACTGTAAAACAAACGGCAATACGACCAGCGATGGCGTGCTGTCAAAATTACCATTACTGTCATTACTGTCATTACTCTAAATTACCATTACTCTAAAGCAATAAAGCCTTGAGCATCCTCTTCAGCAGTTGTAGCGGTGGTGTTCAACAGCTTTGCTGGACATCCACTTTCACAGGGCCGGGATGGCGAGTGAATTTTATTTTCTCGCGAGCATTTATTCATTCGTCGCGAGGATGCGATCAGCTTTAATTGAACGTCAGCTCCCTGTCCTGTCCGCTCTTCCTCCGTCCACGCGTATAGTACGTGCTGAGCGCTCAATTAAACCGCGTATAGCCGCCTTTCCTGTGCATTGCCATCTGTTTCAACGTCAAATAACGATCCGGAACAGATACCCTGCTTGACAGGAAACTGTATTCGAGAGACGTATGGCGGGCGGCTCGCATGTCATTCGAAAATGCATAATGTAGATAATGATCAACAACGGCACACGACTATAGTGCCGAATCCCGACGCTGGCACGTTACCCACAGCTGGTGCTGTGTCCACACTGGAGACTAATTGACGTTCGCCATTTCGGCACTGCATGCGCGTGTACTGAGCTGTCAGTGGCAGTCCATTGCCATGCTTGCATTGTGACAGCAAGGTTTGTACCATGGTAGTTCATCGCTATCATCGGCGTGCAGAACCTCTTCCGGTAATTACTCCACCCCCTCCCTCTCACCCCCGTGCCCCCGCTATAGAAACAGAACCGAAGTTTTTGAACACTTGCATCCACCCTGCTCTACGCAATCGCTCATTCTAATCCCCATTTGGAGTGGGACATAGGTAGCTACGTAAACAATGCCTAGGAAAGCAATTGTTTTCCCAACGAAAGGCAAGCTTCGTTGTCGCAACATAAGACACCCCTTGTTCGACCACACCCAACTTCCTGTTAACTTTCGGGGAAAAATATCCATCTTCCCATCTTTCTTTGACGCAGTATCATTTTTGGCGTGTTTTGTAGATACTGTAACTGTTGTAAGCTTATCTCTCTTCTCATTTCTTTTCTTTTCTTTCTATTTCTCTCTAGTTTCTCTTATACTGTCACATTCTTACCCCATCAGTGCATCACAATGTGGACTCGACGTTCATGGATCAATAGTCGGCTACGGTCCGGAACGGCCAATACAATTCTGCGCTCATATTCTTTTTAACTACCACAAATAAAGTTGAAGTATAGTAGACAAGGGAGACCGGCAGGAACGTCCTTCAAGGAACAAGAGCGACGTGGATGAGGCAACAAAAGACCGCTCACTCAAAAGCGGAACCTAACTCACCGCTGTTATGCCACCGGGCGACCCTTTGAGGCCGTAAGTACCCCAAGAATGGCCCGCGAACAAAGAACGTACTATAGTGCGCACCAACCCATAGGCGTGCTGTACATATCCACGGCCGCTTTTCCGATGTGTGAGTAAACGGACCTCTTCAACTCTGTTCGCTCGTTGTGAGCTTTCTTCACGTTTGCATACCGGCTCCAACTGATGATGCAACGTGCACTGAGGGGGGTGAAACGGCGACATCAACTCCCTGCAGAGCTTTCAAGGCTTGGTTGGCCTCGTGCCCACCGAAAAAGTCTGTTATAGGAACGACGCGCAAAGTCATGTGCAACTTGTATACACTTATATATGCAATTACGTGCACGAACTTACGTAACTCATGTACAAAATTATGTGCATATTTGTAACAGAAGGCACTGCAACAAAGAAACAATCACGTACCACGGTTACGAACTAGAATTAAAGCCATACTGTTTATTCACCAGCATGCGCGGCTAAATATGTAGCATTTACATGAAACAAAGAGCACAGGAGTCTAATTGCATGTATAGATCCCACGCGACTATGTCTTTAATTGCGCGACCTTCTGTTACGTGTCACACACTAGATCGTGAAAGTGTTTTACTAGATTATTATGTGTGTAAGTTAGGACAGCCAACTGCGCGTAGCAAGAAGGGACAAGGGTCCGCCCATTGCGCGCTGCTAATCGTAACCCCAAGATCGATTAGAACTGGACAATGAAGGAGCCCTTTTCCCGATTCTTCTTTCTTTTTTCTTGCTGGTTCATGTAACCCATAGCTGCCGCTGCACGGCATGGATATCGCGAGATGGCAGTACAACTGAATAGCCAATCTGTTATAGCCAAATTGTGGAAGGTCCATGTATTTTGTGCCACACTTTGGTAAATAATATCTCCAAACCAGTGTCATCCTGTAAATTCATTTCAAGCGCGAACGTCTTACAAACTCACCAGCTACAATTCGTAAACTTTGATACGTGCCGTAAGGTAATTAAGATGTTAAGTAGACCGTGACTTTATTTAAATAGTAGAATATATGATTGGACTTCTCGGGCTAGTAATGTCCGTCTCTTTTAGCAATCTCGCTCAAGGAAAATAATTATGCTACCTGACACAGATGACGTTAAAAAATTCCGCAAAACTTACATCAGCGCACGTTTACGAGCGCCAAAGCACGAGATGAACGCACTCCAACAAGAATCGAGTAAATCGCAGAAAATCGAGTTTTAAACTTTTGCGTGAGAAACGCGAGTTACTCCAGGAATAGGACACCCCCCCCCCCTCCCCCCGTTGCCTTTGCGTATTCTTAGACTGTACACACTGTTTCGCACAAACGCATCCCGGCGATTAGACTAGGGGATTTCTTTTTTTTTTTTTCGTCTCTACCTGACGACTGCCTGCCCGAGGAAAACCACGCTTCGGCGTTGGCGACGAATAAAACGAACACAACGCGATGCGCGTCAGCGTACACCTCACGGCAACATCTTCAAGGGGTGCAGGGTAGCGCGATTAAAAGACGAGACAAAAGAAGACACAGGGGTACACACAGCGCTAACTTCCAACAATGTTTATTATCGAAAACCAGGTCGTACTTATGCACTCAGCCAACATGAGTCGCTGCCACGTGAACAGATAAACAATCAGAGCGAAACATTTTTGTAAGTGGTATGTCAAGCCATGCGCAAAAATTTCAGCTCTTTTTCAGAGAGAGCCAATGACGGTTTGCTGATACCTGAATCCCGTAAGGCATCAATCTGCTCGGCTTCTATTATAAGTCTAGCGAGTTCGCACTTATTTCTACCGGTAATTATTGTTAATTCGAAGAGAGGGGAACACCTAATTTGCTTACAATGAAGGGAGAGAAAGCCATGTGATACAAATTTGTCGACTTTATTTTTATGTTCGTGCTTGCAATCGCGCTACCGTACGCTCCTTGAAGATGCATTACCAACAAGGCCACATTGCAACCTTTGTCACGGTAGCAGCGCGCGCGCCGAAACTCGCCTCCCGCTTGGAGACCGCGGTTGCAACACAAACAGTACGGGCTGCCCAGAGACGCCACCGCTGCGAAGCCGCAGGCAACCCTGCGTTTTTCAGCCTTAGCAACAGAGCTGGGAAGCTGGGAAGATACATATGCATATGAGACACTATCTTATAAGATACTATTTGGGTATCCTGCAGGTGTGTCGCGATACCTTGGGCAGGACGTGTATCGGTATCTGTAATTTCGATACGCCATGCCAGGTATCGTGTTTCTCAAGCTACCAGACGCACTAGTAGCGAAATCCACGAAATCCTCCAGAGTCGCCGAGGCAAGTGACTCACGGCAGTTAAAGTTCATTTTACGAGACGACACATTTATGCCAATTAATATTTTTAAATAACCAACCGTGATTGAGGAAAATGGATGCGATGTGCCACTGTATCTTAACAGTTAAATAAATCTTACTAACTTACTAATTATAGTCACTACAAGAAAGATTGCAACAGTGTTGCCATCATCGTTTTAAGTGTGCCGCTGAACTGAGAAGAAAAAGCCAGCTAATTACCGGTAAATGTTGCTGCAATATCGCTACTACGTTTAAGTAGGTTTTTGATAACGTTAACATACGCTAGCATGTAGTAAATCATTTACAGAAACGTCCCTCTTTCCTCTGGGCCCCTGTGAGTGAGGAATAAAGAGTAAATTTAGCATCAGTGTGTGGTCGGGCTTTTACTTTACAATTATACTTACATAACAACGTACGATGACAGCTGAAATTCGGCGTTCACCCTCAGATTGTCAGTTTTCAAAAGCAGCACAACTCAAACGCGTACAAGCAATGTGATTTCCCCAGCACGCAAAGGTGCTTGGTCCACATTATCCCTGAGAAGTTTCTAATTTTCGGCGCTCCTGGAAGGATGCAAAATTCTGCACTACGCGGAACGTCTCCTGTTAACACGGTGGTGGCAATCACGTGACCTTTTTACGCAGGTCAAATACTACGCTTTCGCTGCTTGGTCTGAAGGCTCTTCGAAGTACTGATTTGTCCAAATTCAGAACCCTTGCGATAAGCAAGCAGTCTGTTCAGGCTCACGCGAACGAGCCCAGCTGCTCCTACCTGCACGCATTTCTACAGTCAACTTATTTTTCAACTGCTGCGTTTGACATCTCAGAATAAGATTTGCAAACCACCAATCGAATGTATTTAGTAAAAGTGCAGAACCCGCAGCGCGAAGACCCATTCAAAGTGGTTTCGGTAAGAATTAAAAAAGAAAGCATGATTTTGTGATCACGATCAATCCTGTGAAGGCAACCATTGCTTCATCGTAGTCACACAGCCTTAACGCCTACGTGTTATACAGCCAATTTAGGTGACTCGTGTGCTGCTTTTAAATAATTAAGTGCGTCCTAGAAGCCTATTTCCGTAGCAACCTTCATAACTGCGAAGTCACTGAAATATTGCCAATTGTTCTGTCAGTCACCGAAGAAAGTCGGCGGTCGCAAAATTAAAAAAGTAAAGTGTCGCTAAACAGACACGAAAGTGTCAAGGAAGTCAGTCAACGGAAGTCAAGTATAGCATACCGCATTGTTAGAAACCTTATCCTAAGGCCCATTCCCGACAAATACATTCTGAACACGTGTCATTAAATGTATTGCTATTCACGCCCACATTTCGACATACACTTTGCACAGTGCAGGAACATTTCCATCTGGAACTGCAATGCATATATCGCTTCAGATTTTGAGCACTTTGACTGCTCTTCACGAGCGCTGACCCAATCCCCGCGAAGTACCCGCAGAGACGTTCCGCAATGGAATTCGAAGCAGCAGAAGAGAGCGATAAACACGAGAGAATCGTTTTATCGCACTTATTCTGCTAGCCGCGGTCACCTTATCACCGCTGTCCCTCATCTCTGTCCCACCGCTATGCCAAACCCATGCTTATTTACCTTTATCCCAACTATCTTTGAAACTCAGAGCATTCGAAAGACTGACCACCTCCTTATTTACCTCTGCGTGGACCCTTTGACATGGCAAAACATGCTTAATTGTTTCTGAGTTATTTTGGGACGCTATAAAGAGAAATACAGTCGTCATCGACAGATATTCCCCTGTAACACCGCGTTCAGAGAACCGGACCTTAGAGGTGTTCGTACAGTAGTGCTCATTGCTTTGAATTATCATAGCTGCTCTCCTTTTTTTTTTAATATCGTTCTTTGCTAGTCAATATAGCTCCGTAGAAGGTATCCTCTCCATTACCCTTACCCACTCAACGCTACTTTCCCTTCCACTTTTCATACGTCATCGAACGTAATATTTTAAGGGTTAGCTCCATGCACATTTGCGCATTTTCTCCATCGTGAGAAGACGTATTTCGAAAACTGCCGTTCTTTCCATGTTTGTCCAATGCACTCTCATGAGAATACGAAAGAAGAGTTTGTTGTCAAATGCAGGTAATCGCCGATATATATATATATATATATATATATATATATATATATATATATATATATATATATATATATATATATATATATATATATATATATATATGTGAGTTTCTACCGAAGAGCTGAGCGCGGCTTATGATAGTCTGATGCTTTCTCTGTCATTACATCAAGATCTACCATTTCTTCGTCTGATGGTTACAAAGTGAAATCAAGATGAGCGTTTTGGAAGACCATGGTCAGCGGCGCATATTGCTCCACCACGAGCTTTAATTTCACTTACATCTACGCGAACTTTAAGCCTTGGTAGGGACGCATCGCGTTATTTTCACGATGATAATGATGATGAAAATAAGAGCACCTCATTTAAAACGGGGAGGTGGTACATGTTACCACGTTCGCTGTTTCAAGTTTCGAGCGTTTGCACGTCCTTAGTAGCTTGGCGCCCTACGACACATTTGCTGTCCATCAGTGACGCATAAAAATTAAAAGAGAATAGCGTGACGTATTGTTTGTCAACCGTCTTATATACATCTGTAGAACCTATTCATTGCTGAATATGCAGATTATGCACTGAAGCTCAGTGTGGGAAAATTGCGACCATGTGCAAACGAGTACGCCGTTAAATAAGACGCGGACCTGTTTTGCGATTAGGCTACAAAGCAGTCCAAAGGTGGCGTGGAAAAATCGCTCACTGCTTAGCGTACGCTTACGTTGATCTCATGCAAAGGCCAGCTGGCCCCGTGGAGTCTTGCGGAATGGCAATACCTGATCATATTGTCGAGAAAACAAAAAGAAATGACTTTTAAATAGAAGAAATTCGACAGGAACTGCTGGCGGGAGAGGAGAAATTTACAAGTAAACACTTGCAAACTTGCAGTGGCCCTGTAGCGGAGCCATAATGAGAAATTAACTGCTCTATCAAGGTATCTTAAGATACAAACGACAAGTACCGCATACATTCGACCTACCAGTATCTTATATATGCACCTCAAGTGCTCGTGGGCTTAGTATCATCTGCCTGTACCATGATTGAGAGACAGAGGGGTGATACAAGGAAGGCAGGGATGTTAACCAGTCAAGCGTCTGGTTAGCTACCCTACTCTGGGGGAAGGGAAAAGGGGATGAGAGAGAGGGTATAGAGACATGCGCGGACAGTACTTGAATCAAAGCCGCTCGTGCAACCCAGGCGTTCTGAGAAAGCACTAAAGTGCCCTCACTTCCTGCTGAGCCGATGACAGGTGGGGACGGTGCTCTAGTACTGTCTGTTCACTCAGAGGACGATCATCTAGTTTCCTGGATGCGTTGGACAGAGATTGTCTGCGTGCTTGAAATTTAGGACAGTGGCACAATACCTGTACCATGATACATTTGCAAAAAGTATTGCACGCAGCTCTGCGAGTGCCACGGTCATATAAGCCTCACTCGGCGCGTTTTGCGATGCAGGTCGAGTTACGATTTTCACGGAATGTCTAGTTCACATTGTTACAATGTGAATGAATGTTTCAACGTGCTTTGCGGATGCTTCCAACTGAGAAAAAGGAGCGTAGGCCTAAGTGTAGCCAAGATGGCGCGGAAGGCCCTTCGCTTTTTCTTCTCTCTTCGGTAATTTTTGACAAGTGTGTTTAGGTTTTCAAGTCTCGCGGCACCGCCCCCCGGGCAAGCTCCCTAAGGAGGGGCGGGTCTGGTCAGGACGAAGCATAGGGGGCCGATTTATACGGCTTGAGTTGACTGTCTGACATAACCCCGCGGATACGATGACGACGCTGTGCGACCTCCACTATTCTATTCGTCACTTCAGTGACCTCCATTATAGCAATATATTGCGACCACCACTCCTGGACACGGGGCTACGTCAAATCACTTATTACTTGCGCAGCTTCGTGCTTGCAGAAAGGCAACGCACTAAGTTTTGGTCGCGAGAGAAACGCGGTGCACTTTGGCAGCTGGTGGCAGGAACGTGTCACTGCACTCGTTCGGTGGTGAATCAGTTCCGAGATGCAGCGCCTTTGATGCAGATGAATGCGTCACATTTTGCGACCTGAAGCTATACGAGGCCTAATGTGACACCGAATCACGTGACGCCTGTATATGTGCCTTTCATACACGACGCACTGCCACTTTGTGGTGGCGAATGGGAACAGTGAGAGAAGCATCCCTAGCATTCGTATAGCGCTGCCTGCCGTGTATAACATGGGTTTGCGATGTATCACTCCTTCGGCGCACCGTCGAGACGCGTTTCCAGGCACTCGCACGCAGCGCGTAGAAACACCGAGACCGGCGGCAGCAGCTTCTCCTGCTAACGGGAGAGAGAGACACAAAACGTCGTTTTACGCCGCCCGAGATGACGCTGCGGGGTGCACCGTCGCGCACAGACTCTCTCCGTATGCTGGGCTGCAGCTGAGGACGCAACTGTATGCGACCTGCGGCTGCTCGGTCGCGCTGCAGATAGCAGCGCCCGAGCGGAGGAGCGCAGCCCTCGCTACGGGCGGCAAATCGCCAAGTGCGCTAAAGCGGCGCGCGCGGAGTGTTTGAGCTTCGTCGGCGGGAGACCGATTATCTCTCGACGTCGAGAGAGCCCGGAGGGCGGCGCAACGCCTCCAATCGCCCACTTGCTATCTCTCCTCCGTTTTTCTTTGTTCGTTCTTTGACGGCGAGGTGAGTGGACGGACGGGCCAGCAGACGAACGTTTGTAGCAGACGAGCGCCGACGACGTGCGTGGCACGGGAGACCTTCAGGGAAGCCGGGCACATCGTGCGTCTGCAACTGCTACGAGTAAAGCTACCGCTACCAGCCGCGCGCGGCGTGCTCTCTTCCGCGCCGCGCGAGCGAATGTCGGCGTCGCCGTTCCATCTCTGGTGCACCTGTAGGATTCAAAAACGAGGATAAAAAAAAATCAAATCTGCCGAGTCGAGGAGAGTCGCCGATTGCGGCGCGCGCCTTGGTGCGCCTGTGTGCGCCTGTGTGCGCGGCTGCAAACCGGGAAGTAGCTTTGTAGCGAGCAGTCGGCTTCGGCGACTCGCTGCTTGCACTCGCGGCGTGCGTGACACGCGGTTGGAGCGCCGGCGTAAAAGCCATGGGCCCGCATTGTCAGGATTCTCGCGTGGAACAGCGCCGACTACTGCGACCACCGAAGTGTGCGTGCGTGTGTGCCGAGTGAGCGGGTTGATGGCGACGCTGCGCGGTCGACGCTCGTGCGCGCCGGGCTCCGGGCGCCCGTGGACATGGCACGGTGCCCCGTTTCCGGCCGTGCTGGAGCTACTGCTGCTGCTGCTGCCGATGCTGCTCGAGCCGGTCTCGCTGGTCGCTGCGCCGCGGACCGCGCCAACGACCACCGACGACGGATCGCCGACTGCCCTGCCGCCCTGCGACGTCGACGGAGGTGAGCGCGCGAGGCCCTCACGCTCTCTCGTGTGCGGACGTGTGCGGTCACTTGGTTAGCTGCATACGCGCTGCGCAATGCTCCGGATCGGTTGAGCGTAAACGATTCCGTTACGTTCCTCATCGCTATTCGTCAGTGGTGCGAGCGCGCGTTATCACCGTGAGCGTTATCACGGTGAGCGCTGGCAGGCCGTGAGCCGCGGATAAGCAAGGAATGCAGTATAGTCAGAGGGGAATCGTTACTTTATACCGGCCCTGGCATAAAAAGAAAAGAACAAGTAAAAAGAAGAAAGGTATTAACAACACAATAAAATGCAGGTGTTTTTACGTGCCAAAACCACGATCTGATCATGAGGCACGCCGTAGTGGGCGACTCCCGAGTAATTTTGACCACCTAGGGTTCCTTAACGTGCACCTAAATCTAAAAGTACGCGAGCGTTCTCGCAAAGCCAAGTGGTCAAAATCAATCGGGGGTGTCCCAGTACGGCGTGCCTCATAATCATGTCGTGGCTTTTGGCGCGTAGACACCAATAATTAATTTTTGTTAAGCAAACGTTTAATAATTAAGCTAATAACATTAGTTAATATGCAATTACGAGAAAAAAGGCTACAGAATGTATTAATTCATCTTTGTATTGTTACGATTTGTTATACACGAGTTACTGCTGTGAAAAATTAACTGCACCTCAGGTACTTTATTTGTCTACGCTATGCAGCGATAGATAAATACACTGGGCTTTGTGGGATTACAGGACTTATTTTATCTACACGATACTGCAGACCTCATGTGATCCAAGCAGGAAGGCGTCAGTTTCATTAACCGAGCCCATTCATCACATAAATGCAGGCGTTCGAACTTGCGTAGACAGCGAGAGTCGACGGTGAACCGCACCGTCAGCCATACCATGTTGCAAGCCCATGAAAAGCTGCCTGGCACCTGAAGTTGCATAATACACTTGGCGCCATCCCGTCGAGCGCCTCCACAGTACTAATCTGCACTTGCCATTTGCAGTATCGCTTCCCTATCGTTGCGTAAACATTCTGTGACCTAGAAACGAGCGGCTGTTTTTGCGATGACGTACGACTCGATAAAAAAGTGCTATTGGTTGGTGCCCGGACCTTCTTTTTGTTGCTGTTGTTGTTTTTGTTGTTGTTGTATGGTTTGCGGGCAGACACTAGCGCCATGTCGCGGTGGTATCTCGTACCCTTGTCATTAAAAGCATGCATTAAACGCAGAAATTTGCTCATTCGGCTACCCCAGAAGGACTTGAATGAATTTCGCTCAGCTACTGCAGATTTGTTCCGTTTAGAAGAAAGTGCGCAGTTACGTTAACTGTAGGGTGCGGATATAATATTAGTGTCGTGGACATTTTCACGCAGATTACGAAAAATCAGGAATAAATTGAAGCAAGGAGCTTGAATCGCTAAAGCTTTATTTATTATTACCAATTTCTTCAGGACGCCCACTGCAGTTTCGAGATATTCATTACCGAAGCCTGCGACGAAATACGCAGCCGTCCCAGTTACTTTTGCGCTTCAACGAACGAAACGGCGGTTTGTTAATAAAGTAAGCGGAACGACAGCGCACTTAGGCCGCAAGTTTCACGGCGCACCCCTGTGATCCTTATAATGCGTTCCAAGAAGGATACGCTTTGCGTACTCAACGGCTACAATTCCTGAATTGAAATACGTCCTCCAAGACAACCAATAAGAAGGTTGATTAGCGATCTTCCTTACTTAGTCGACTATGCGTTTCGATTTCTCGCGAGAGTAATGGCCGCGGCTTGGAGTAGTTGAGTTCGAAGGCTGCAATTACGCTACGTGCCACCGGCTACTAAAAAAGAAAAAAAAAACATCTGCATAGTATATTGCCGATCATATCGAGGGTGACACCGCGTACTCGACGAGGACAGCCCTGCTAAAGATGTGCGAGATGCCCAGACGGAAAAATTGCCGGCTAAGCGTGCCAGACTATATACCCCCCCGCCTGCTGCCACAGACCACCACCACTCGTAGCGCCTGCCTGTTGGCGGCCGTATTTACGTGGCTCGGCGCCGGTGCGGACTCGAGCAGCAACAGCAGTAATATTTTAGGTACGCTGCATCTGCGCAGGCCACTGCGTTGAAAGTACGCATTTCGCGGCCGAACCAGCCCTACAGCGAACGCATTAATGGATGAATTACATCAAGGTGAATGACAATAAGTTCGCCCGTTTGGCACCGCTCCAACTGCTATAAACATTAGGGCGTTAGCCAGTTAAAATGTCGTTTTATGTGCCCGTGCATCTGCACTATCGCGGTGGTCTGATTCGCGAACAGGGACAGAGAACTTCTCTTTCGTATAATTACTTTAAATTGCCATGGGCGGATTGAGCGTTGCCGGGCGAGTTCAGGGTTGCCAGGCGCCTTAAGCGTTCCGTGAAAACTGCACCAGCGTCAAGAGCACGCACATCAGCGAATGACGGCATTGTCTGTATTACCGTCTTTGTGTCGCGCGGTCACAGCCTCTAACGAAGTCGAGTTAACGCGGAAAGCGAAACGCGCCCCTCCAGATTGTTTTTCCGCATTCGCGGTTCGCTCCGGCGGGACGTCACAGGCGAAAAGTATATATGCGCGCGAGGACTACATATGCGCGCCTAGCTGCGCGACACGCTGCCGGCTAGATTAAGCCGGGTTGGAATTGCGCGGCAAACGTTCAGTCACAGCGTCAGGGAATACTCGCCGAGTCTAGCTTAGCGGGCCCGCGTGAGAACGCCCTTCCACCAGTCCTCAAGCAGGGAAATGTTAAGTCGAATATGTATTGTACGTCAGCGCTCCGTTAAGATAGGCGGTGTGTCCGTTTTTAAAGCGAAAGCTTTACTGGCCGCGAACTTGCGATTTCGCCGTGGCCGTGCTTCGAGGAGGCACATGACGTCACACCGCGTTCCTCGTCGTTGCGCTCGCCTCCGCTCGCTTCGCCAGCTGCGTCGCATGCCTGATAACATGTCGGAGGATTGAAAAGGAGAGCTCGCGCGCGCCGCAACCACAGTTGAGGCGGCAGCATGGACGGCGACGATTCGGATAAGCAGGAGGAGGCCTGGAGTCGACATCGGAACGAGATGAAGAGGAAAACGAATCGCCCAGGAAACAGACGAACAGCGCGCCGTACGACTGGCTAAACGCCGCGACATAGCTAGACAACCAGACTAACCTGGACTTGCAATCAAGATTAACCAAGGCTAACCATTGCCTTAGCTTTCGCTACGTATAACCTGGCATAGGATATGCATAGGAATTTTTTGGACAGCCTGCGTCAGCTTATAACCCCGAGCGGCAAAGCGTCGACAGTTACGCGTCTGAGCTAAACATTTCACGGCGCCAGAGAGTCGAGCGCAACGGTGACATGTTGTGGCAAGGACAAAGTCCGCTGTCGCTGTTTCTTAGCTCAACAGCGGTGCTACGTCCAATCTTCGAGTAAATCCCCTGTGTCATCTAATAGAAACACAATAACAGCGTGGAACGTGTTAGTGACAAAGAAGGTACACGTTCACGTTATAAATCGTTTGCGATGCATCAGGGGCCACATACTGTACGATTCATTTTCATTTCTCCGCGCCTGGGTGCTGTCTTCTTTTCCTTTTTTTTTTTCATAAATACCTTTCATTTCGCAACGACCCATTTGCCGACTCCACCGAAATGAACGGCTGGGTCACGCTCACATAGGAGCGTGCATGGCAATATTGTGTGCTTCCCGCGTCATTGTCTCTGCGTTGTATTCCTTAGTTAGATATCGCCTCGCACACGTACTGCGTTCCAGCGCCTCAAAATATCATACTTGTCAAGTGCAGCAGGCGTTGCCCCATTCGCTTGCAGGTGACCCAGCTGCTATTCATAACAGAAACGGATGATTCTCCACGTTCAGCAAATATGGATTGATGGCAGCTCCCCCCCTCGAATAAAAACATGATATAGAGCTATTTATTCGCCTAATGCGCTTCCTTTATATATATATATATATATGTGTGTGTGTGTGTGTGTGTGTGTACTGGTTTCAAACTTCACCAGTGGGACACCGGTGTCGAGCCGCTGGCGCCGTAGCGATTTCGCTGAAGGTGTGCACCTGATCTATCTTCTAATCGAAGATGGTCTGCCAGCTAAATTTTGTGACCGAACCGAATACATGCCTAGCGTCTGCCATCTGAAGAGAAACAATGTATCCAGGACGACATGGCCGATGTCCTGTTTGTTCTTTGTTTAGAGCGCAGCGCTTAGGCGCCCGTTCCTGCCGCGAGCGTCGGCGTCCTCGTAACCTTGCGAACGAGCACAGCGAAGGATGAAAGAGCGAACGCGGAGCGCCGATGAAAGACGGCGACAGCGAAGAGAGCGCGAGAAGGGAAGCTGAAGAGGAGGGTACAGCAGAACTACGAGGTGGAAACCAGAGGAGGAGGGTATGGAGGAAGCGTGAGAAGAAAAGTATGCTGCAAGACGGGCTTTGAGGCGACGATGGCTACGAGATGGAGCCAGAGTAGCGCGCGTCGTCTGTTCACCGATGACGCCATCGATAACATATAGGGAAACAAATCGCTGCATGCGTGGAGGTCTGTCCCCGGCGGCTGCTGCGAATCGCGCCCACGGGTCACCCAAGTGCTGCCTCTCGCGATCTCCCGATTAGCAAGGCAGTCGCGCTATGCTTCGTGCCGTTTGCAAAGTGTCGCGCGAGATAGATTTTCCGAAACAGCCAATATGTCGGGAAATAGAAACACGTATATAGCTGCGCTCAAAATTTCGCATTAGGGAGGATCGTAATTGCGGGTGAATTTGTTTCTTAGCGTGCACGATATAAACATAACATCTTCGTAACGTAAATGTGGCACCTACATAACGTAGCGTAGTATCTAGACTAATAAGCAATCACATAACGTCTAAACAATGGAGCGGTACACAGAGATGAATTAATCAACAGCTGGAACAAGAAATGTTTCTGGAACCAATATCTATCTATCTATCTATCTATCTATCTATCTATCTATCTATCTATCTATCTATCTATCTATCTATCTATCTATCTATCTATCTATCTATCTATCTATCTATCTATCTATCTATCTATCTATCTATCTATGTACGACTGACTTCTAGAGGAACTCTCCGCGCGTCATTTTATGGGAATAGGTCTCGCGCTCGTGTGGCATATGCAGACCACGCAGCCCGTGCGATCGCAGCGTCGTTATTGTAGTGCTTCGAGTCGCATCTGCACACGACGGAGCGCGACTCGAATAACAAACGCGATACGTGGGCTGCTGTGCAAACGCAGCTGCGCGAATGTGTCTTGTATGATCTATGTCTTGTTGACCACCCACTGCGTCGGAAAGAACGCTGAGAGAATTGTTTCGGAAGCGAAGATTCGTGTATAGCAAGAAAGTTGATAAATCTATTTGTCTTTCCGGTAACAAAGTCAGCCGCTAAAGCGTCTGTGCAGAGAGGGAGAGATACCCGGAATCGTAAAGCAATGGCGGCACCCGATGCTGTCGGTGGTATAACGAAGGCGCAGGAGCTTTATAATGTTCTGCCTATACTTCGAAATACCGGGAATCGAATCCAGGAGCTCATGTTCAGCAGGGGAAGGCAGTAAACCACAAATCAACGAAGGTGGGGTGTATAATGATTGTTGTGCTAACAGTATTGCTGAAAACTAAAATTAAGTTATGGGGTTTTACGTGTCAAAACCACTTTCTGATTGTGAGGCACGCCTTAGTGGAGGGCTCCGGAAATTTCGACCACCTGGGATTCTTTAACGTGCACCTAAATCTAAGTACACGGGTGTTAATTTTCGCCCCCATAGAAATGCGGCCGCCGTGGCCGGGATTCGATCCGGCGACCTCGTGCTCAGCAGCCTAACACCATAGCCACTGAGCAAGCATGGCGAGTAACAGTATTGCGGCCAATCAAATACGCGGTAGGCAGAAAATCTACATATACAGGCACTAATATAGTAGGTTAATTTGTATACAGACAAAAAGAGCATATCTCGTCATTATTATTATTTTTTTTTTCAGTTCAGCATCCCGCAGCTACGCACGAAACACCTGAACTTGGCAAGCTTGCAGATTTGCAGACTTTTGTCGGAAGTCCGATCGCTGAGCATTTACCTTATAATTTGTTTTTCTCACTCTCTCTCCTGGAAGCTCCTACAGGCGGCCTTCATATAGGCGCTAAGAAGTTCTGCTCAATTCTTCATCCCTTAGTGGAGTCTAAGACTTCTCCGATATGGAGAGAAGCTTTCGGCTCTTAAACTCACGTGTGTCTATCTGCTTGATATTGCGTGACGTATATACACAGTTTTGTGATTGTAACACAGGATCAGCACATTTCTATGGCTGAATTGTACTCAGCGTTGTGTTATATTATGTTACATATTTGGTCCCCCTTTTCCAAGAAACGTGAACGTTCGCGGTCGTGTATTACGATTAGTCGCTTAAGTGCAAATGGCGAACGACCGAAGGGCGCCGAGAACACGTCCACCAGATGTTGACCGGCGAATTGAAACGGCGTTTTGACGGCTCGATAGCGATGACCACTTCGGAAGTTGATGACAGGCAATCAGCTATGAACAATTTTAGGGCACAGTTCTTAGGCGCCCGTTCCTGGGTTGAGATTTGCCGTGCCTCGGCAGAACCGCGTCTTTATTGCTTTCCAAAAAAAAAAAAAAAAAGAAGGAAAAGAAAAGAATGATCATCGAACGTTTTACTGCCACCTGCGCGATTTGCGAGAATACTAAGAAGCTTGGCGCCTCAAAGTCAAGATTTGTGCGCAGGGGGCGCGTAATGCGCACTTTTCTGCGCCCGCCCCGTACACGTGTGGCTGCTTTTAGCAATAAACAACGGTGACTCAGCGTACGCCTTGCTGAGAGAAGTCACCTTCTACATTTCCGTTTCACACAAAGGGCGCCAAAGCAAGACGCTCGATCAGTTTACACGCATGAAGGGTCGTTTCAAAACACCAATGTCGCCAACTTCGAAAGTGTAGGCTGGTTTATTACAGGATAAAATTAAGATCAAAGATTCAGTTTCTTTTTTTTTTTTTTACTTCCGCGCCGAATCCCTAATGGCGGTGTACGCCACTGTAACGCGACGAATTTCGAAGTGTTATTTCGTGTTTAAGTGTTTATTTAGGCCGCGCGTTGGCCGAGCACGAGTTTCTGAAACTCGCGATGTTAATTTTTTTTGCCTCTTTTAGAACACAATGTATTCTATTTTTACCGATGCAGAATTCACTAAGGGTTTGAAGACGCTGTCAAAGTCCGTGACTTTCGCAGCCAGCTGGCGCGGGAACTTCACGGAGACGTCGCCGCGCCCCGTCTTTCGTTAATGCGCTTCGTCTCGCTTACCGAGCGTCTTATAGCGGTAAGAGTATTAGTGTCTTTGAATCTGTAGAAGAGTATATAGTTTACGGACACAAAAGAAAATATTTTTTTTTTCTCTCTTTAGCGTCGTTTTCAAGTATGCGTTCAGAGCCGGAAAGACAGCTGAGAAACCGCGCACACGAATGCTGATTGGATTTCTTGAAGCCTTTCTGACTCGAGACATTTTGCCGTGTTTTTTTAGAAACCACGCCGTTCTTCTATTGTCCCCGCAATAAGAAAGAAAGAAAGAAAGAAAGACATATCTTGCAACACGGGCGAAGACAGTCGGCCGCGGTCTACGTGAAACAAACGAACAGGAACGCTACTGCGGCCTCTAAATGTCATCCCATTGTTCATTGTCGTTTGCAAGTGAGAGGTGCGGTGTTCTTCAAAAAAATAAAGATATGAAAATAATAATACAAATACATGAATAACAAAGGAAGATAATACAGACGAATACGTCGGAACAAGTCGAATGCGTGAAGTCCTGCCGGACAGGGCTCTGCAACGTGTTAAAGAAAGAAAAAAAAAACGCTCCATGCAACCACTAGGTTACTAGTGGAAACAAAGTACGCCAGCCATTTTTGAGCCGCTTTGGAGAGGTGACAAGCAGCAGAGTGAATTCGATGAGAAGGGAGCAAGCGCACGTGACCGCTTTTAGAGGATGCAACGCAATGTGCGGAAAGGGGCAATCGAAATGATGTGAACAGTTAGAAATGGTGGTCCCCCAACATGGGGCGTCTATGACGTGATTCCGGCTCCTCAATCGCTTGCAGGGCATGTAATTAGCAAAAGCACGCCCTTCGAGATCGGCTTCTATTGCCCAGGGAAAGCGTTTGCTGGGGCGTGGCAAGCCAAGGGGCTGCAGCACTAGAACGGGACATACGAGCGCTGTTTCGTGCGTTTTCGTTATGAATCAAGTGGCACCGCTCATAAAAATGCCACCGAGACTTGGGATCGCGCGGGTGCAACCTCAGTGCCCACGTCTGAAGCTATGTGTTTCTGATGTTACGGCCGCTAAGCGAGAAACAGGGAGTTATAGCTTGTCCGTAAACTTGTTACGTCTTGCGGTATACTGGGTTAGGGAGAAGTACACGGTAGTATCAACGCTGGTAGCGAGATCTCGTGACGCACAGAATGACCATAGAACAGAAAGTAATGGTCCACCTGTAACCCGTATAATATTTACTCGGTTTTAAAACAAAGCTGGTATAGGCTTAATGACCCGGTCGTTTTAATGTCCGTCGGTGTCGTCGCCGGAATCCCAAAGTCCTTTGTGAGAAAATTACAGGTAAAGGAAAGTGCCCATTGTACTACGAGGAATCGAGCTAACGACCAGCAGATTGGCTGTCCAGTGTGCCGTCTCAGCCTGCTGCCAAGATTGGTTAATACCAGATCAAAATGTGTGCACCGGATAGAACTGGCGTCAGCGCCTTCGTCGTGTTCTAGCACGTGGCATTTCCAGTTACGGAGGCGGTCTTCAATTTTAAGTTTTCTTCTTGTTCATGTAATGACTATGACTGAACGCGTCATATTCGTCTTCGTTATTAGTCTTCGTACTGCGCTCGGCTCACTTCTCACGTGTACTGGATGGCGCAAACGCCCTCCTAATCGTTTTCTTCAAGGTTAGCGGGATGCTTAATAATGGACGGTGTGTGTGTGGGGGGGGGGGGGGGGGGGTCCAAATAGAAATTTGAGAAACACTGGACGAAACCAGCAGTAAGAAACCAAACTGTCGCTTTATAAGAGACCAGTAGCTAAGTCCCGACAGGTAAGAGGAACAAGAAAAGCCGAGCCTCTTTACTTCACCACCGTGAGGCGCAACTTCCACAAACGAGCATGAATCACACTTTTTTTTTAGTTTGCTTCTCGAAAGGAGGATATTCGCTCGCACCCGCGAACGTTCCTTACCACAAACACTGCACGAAATAGTGCAAGGCGAACTGCGCACTATACTTTGCCAGCTAACGCGTCACTGCTTCGCCAAGACGCCAACAGTGACGCACGAAGAGTCTACTCGAACTTGCTTTTTTTACTCGCGGCGAAAGATTACTTTGCTGGGACGTACAGTGTGCCTGACTCGAAATTTTTGCGTGAACAACGCGTGAGCGTCATCCGACTTTCATTTACATTTTCCTTTATTATATTTTTTTCCCACCTCCTTCGAGCCTACCTCGTTGAATATATCTGCTCCCTCTGAAAGTCAGAGCGAATAAGCATGAGCAGCAATCATACAGGTGTTCCGTTGCGGCATGTACAAGACGGAGCACTTCTTTCTATCTTGTTGGAAGAAAAAAAAAATCTTGGATATATCTCTTTGAAGACGTTGGTCTGGATTCAGCACACTCTGTTACTATTTCGTTTGGAGTCTCGACTGCGCGATTCAGCCACAGAAATGTTTGCTCCGCCGTCCAGACAAACGTCCAAACAAACGCGCTGTTAAATTTGTGTGTCCTTTATATGCTTCCTTGCTCTCTTCATCTACTTACTTGTGACTCTTACAGTAGTATTCCTAGTCACTGTCAACCGATGATTTCGCCTTTCCACAGCCCTTAATATATGCGAACCCTGAAAATTTATTTCGGCAATCAATTGGGATAATTTGCTCATTTTCTTGGCTGGTCCCCCATTAGTCGGTATAACCCACATGTTCGATGCGCAACAAGAACGAGAAAAAGAACAACTGTAAGTATGCGCCGCGACCACTCCGGTCAACAAAAACAACAACAGGAAAGACACAAAGCCCGCTGTGGACTGTTTTTGTAACATTAACTGCTCAGCCTCTTTGAATGATGTAAATATACTTTGCGTCCCAACGCAACGACAATGACATTTTTTCCCCACAAACTCTGGTGTCGAAAGCCGCTACGAGCACTCGCCGTGAAGAAGGCACATGGGAAGGGCAGATGAGGACGTTCCCGAATGCCCGCCAGGGCAGCGCTGCCGAAATACGACACTGTAAGCTTCAGACGTAGACAGAGAGAAAGAGAGATGCAAATGGAGCGAAAGGCAGGGAGGTTAACCAGAGTTAAAACCTCCGGTTTGCTACCCTGCAACGTGAAGGCGAGCTCAGCCTCTGCTAACACGAGTCCGGAACACGGAAGATGCGCCGGCTGAAAGAAAAGCGAATGTCGCCCCGTACGGCGAACGCGCGGCTGATCAATGAGGCACACAGAGAAGGAAATTAAATTCCGGAGTTTTAGGTGCCTCAACCACGATACGATTACGAGGTACGCCGTAGTGAGGGGCTCCAGGTTTATTTTAACCATTCCTGGGATTAGTTAACGTGTACCCAGTGCACGGTACACTGGCGTTATTGCACATCGCCCTCATCGAAAACGCAGGCGCGGCGGCCGCGATTTCATCGCGCCCCCTCGGGCTTAGCGGCAACGCCAAAGCCACCTATACGCCACCGCGGAGGGTAGCGATTTCGTACTTGATCGAAGGAATGCAAGCGAACAACACGCACTTAGCTTAATGACGAGCTAGAAACCACCATGCCCGATGAAGACTTCGCGGCAAATTTGAGACAGCGATGGAGTCCGAAGATGCATGCTTCGACAGAACCGGAATTCTCTCGCGACTTCGGAATAGAAGGACGCCTTCTGCGGAGCCTCGTCAAGGACCTCATGTGAAAAGATCAATCGAGCTCTTAGCCGCTACAGTTACGGACGCTCGGCGGAAAAATCTGTCACTAGCCTGGATTCCGGGGACAGTTCGAGGCGTGAAAACTCGCCACTGAAAGTCCGACAAAGGGCGTAACATTTCACAACACTCGAAAGCTTCATAGCCGCTGCGCGCCAGCAAGTTCGATTGAAGGCTTCAGCTGGACCGAAAAAAGAAAAAAAAAATTGCCACGAAAACGCCACTTAGATCTTCACTTCTCGCTTCGGCGACAAGCGCCGCATTGTGCAGGTGTACTCGAGTCGTTTGCGAAAGCTGCCAATCGTTGCTATTTTTTTGCGGGAGATGAGATGTGACACTCATGAGGCATCAGTTACATTTCGTGCACTGTCTTATCAGAGGTCTCAAAAGCGTCAACGTCAGCCAGTCACTTATTGTCACCACGATGGCGAACATCTTATTGAAAGCTTTGACAAGAGCCATTGTAATCGGCTACCATTTCCGACCAGATCCCATCGCACCTGGTTCCCAACGTCAAAAAGCCTCACAGATGGCAGCGACATTCACAGCACAAGTTGAGCTTCAGGTTCTCGTCGAGTAACATGCGCGCGGAAGATGATTGTCGAAATAGGAGTCGAACTGGTGGCGTCAAAGACTATAAATGCTAGCGACAGCCAAAACTGACACAGAGCTTCCATCCTCGTCTACCGTCGGCGCTGTCATGCTCGAACAATACATCGACAGACAAACTAATGGCACTTGGTATAAGCAACACCTTCGAAGAACTAAAAGGAGCCCAAAGTATCGCACAGCTCATGAGACTCCAGCATACCAAAACGGGAAGGGAACTGCTAATAAGGCTAGGCTTCGCGGAATCAATCAAAGAAACCCAAAGAACGGAGGGGATTCCTGATGAATATCGGAAAACATACACTGTTAGCCCCCTACCCAAAAACATGGACCCAAACCTCCACACGGCGCGAAGGGACGCAAGGGCGAAATACGTCGACAAGTACCTGGCCACAAAAAACACAACAGTATACACAGATGCTGCAGTATACGCCAAGCAAAGAGGCACAAACATAATAAAAACAGCTGCGATAGTAATAAGCCAGGACTACAAAGCGATCAGCAGCGCGTCAATGAAGGACTGCTCGGTAACGGAAGCTGAGGAAATAGCCGTAGCTCTAGCGGCAGTGGAGGGCTGCCGATCCGAAAGGTCTTTAACGATACTCACCGACTCGCAAGCTACGTGTCGGAATTACATGAACGGCAGAATAGGACGCAGAGCGCTTCACATCCTCCGCTCCTGCAGGGCTAACAACAAAGTCAGGCATACAATTTTCTAGGTACCGGGACACGCTGGAATAGAAGGGAACCTAAGGGCGGACAAGGCAGCTCGAGAGCACACAAACCGAGCGGCCACAAGCCCCGACCCTGAGGAACCCATACCAGTCAACCCAAGCTACTCAGACATTCTGAATTACTATAAGGGGGTCCGAATCAAATACCCTCCAACCCACAACAGCCTAAATCAGCATGAAGCAACCTCTTGGAGGAGGCTGCAAACAGGAACATACCCAAATCTAAACACACTAAGCAAGATGTTTCCAACCCAGTATAGAGACATTTGCCCCTGGTGCGGCGCCAAGCCCAGCTTATACCACATTACATGGGAATGCGTTCAGAACCAACAATTCCTTCAAATAAAAGACCCGAGTGCGGAACAGTGGGAGAGGGTGCTCTCCAGCAGCGACCCGAAAGTCCAGCATGGACTATAGTAAGACACGCTCACCGAGTAGCCACCCTCAGTGGTGCCCTGGAATAGGGGCGTCGACCCTGCGCAGATGGTGAATAAGACCGTGAAGACGGCCGACCACATCTGCCACCGCTAATTTCTAATCAATTAGAGCAAATAAAGTTTTTCCTCCTCCTCCTCCAGTCACCGGTGAAGGTGAAGGACATCATGTGTTTACCTTGTGACTCGTCAACACCAATTATGGCAGCTTGCCGTAGAAGACAGAAAAGAAGAAGAAGATGAAGAAAGACACTAGTTCCCTGCAATGCTAGTGGTTGAACTCGTGCAAATAGTTTAAATGTGTTTTGTGTTCCTACGCAACGACACTCGCCTTTTGTTCTACTGGCCTAACTTTTTATGTGTACTGGTTGACTAAGCGAAAAGGAGTCGCCGGCAGATACACGTGACGCCAAACTGTCCTTCGAATGTATAATCTAAAAGAGAAAGGTAATAAATGGCACCGGTGTTTCTACGGTAATCCTGCACCACTGTAGTGCAACAGAAATACACGCTTAAAGAAAGTTAGTAAATAGCCAATAAATGCTCGCGTTTAATAGACTACTATGTATTTTAATACCGTCTTACTAGTTCTGTACTAGCCGGCGGCTAGTAGAGCTAGTAAGTGCTGCCTTTACTAGCCAGAAAGACTTCTTATTAGTTTTACCAACTACTAAGCCACTACTGCCTCGACAGGCCGTGGCCCATTAAACTGCGGTTGTGACAGTCCTATGCACAAATGAGATGAACTGTAGTGTTCTTCGTTACGTTGGACTAACAGTTACGTGCGACGCGGTAGCACACATATATGCCGACAGTAGAGCTTACAAATTTCTGCACACAGCTGTATTTAACTAAATACATAGGTGCCCACTGGGACAAAATGCACTCCCTCAAAGTACATACTCTTGAAGTTGTTCTTCGAGCAGCTTTGTCGTTCTCTAAGGGTGTTATTGCTTATCGTTGCTCGTTCCCGATATGTAGTACATTCTTACACAGAGTCAGTGCGTCTTAATGTCGCTGGTAAACATTACGTATATATACCTTCAACTGATAAATTAATATATAGCGAGAGGACGTGGTTCTCCTTTATATATATATATATAGAAAGTGAAGCCAAGAGGAAGGAACCATCGACTTCATCTGACAATGCAAGCGGCACTTGTATATAGAATAGGCCTCATTGTATTGTTGGTAATTATAGTTCAGTAGCGTTAATAACTGCCCAACCGAGGTAGTATTTAGTCAGTACTAAGTATTGTTTTCTAGCGTCAGCACGTAGTGAAAATTACTGAACATCGTTTTCCTACACTCACTGAATAAGAAGGCAGTCATTTTTGTGAGAAATAATATGCTGGTATTTAGCTAGTGAATATGACGACCTTTTTTAAGAGTGCAGAGTAATAACAAAGAACTTGAACCACTTAACACAACCATTTCTACAGTAGGATACAATTTAAAGAAAAAAAAGTGCAGTTGGCAACCAAGGCACACGAACCGCGCGGGATTGTGTCCTTTCATGATGCCTTTCATCTTAAATCTTCTCAAGCTTAAATACAGTGCGAAACAATAACAGAGCTTAAACCTGGAAATGATGTAATTTTATTAGCGCGGCTGTGCACAACCTCTGGGATCAGCCCAGGAGAGAGGTTTAGAACACACCCGATACGGAAATCTGGTGGTAAAGTGGCCAAGAAAGCCGTTGTCTTTAATTAATAAACCTAAATGAAACTGTCTGATGGCAGGATTTAAAAAGAGGACCCGTAGCACAACAGCTCGTGTTTACTTCGCTTACGTTTACTTCAATTCATACTGCCACTGTACAGCTACAAGTCTTACACTTCGTGTAATATTCTAACATGTTGCTCTAGCATTCACTGCTTCGCGCTTATGGCGAAACTGTGAGGCTCTTTTTTTTTTTTTTTTTTTTTTTGCGAGCGAATCAGTGAGCCTGGGACGGGCCTTGCCCACTTTGGTCACACGAGCCGTTGTTGACTGCACTCTCAAGAAAGGAGCGATTCGAGAGAAAAAAGAAAGAAAAATGAACACACACACAGGCTTCTCCGATGACTTTGGTCTCGGAGGTCCGGTGGCGCAGGAACACGTGTGTGCAAACGAGGCTGCTTGTCGGTGAAGCCGCCTTCTCAATGAGTGCTCTCGCACGCGGGGTGTTTGTATAGAGTTGCGGCGCTCAGCTCAGCATGGTCGTTCGCGGTAATCGCCAAACAACCGAGCCGATAAGACTGTGCACCGTCTGACAATCTGGCGGTAACCCTTGTTGACCTGCGGCGTTTCGGAGGGCCTATCGCTTGCGCCTGACGCTATCCGCCGTGTGGCACCGGTCGGTGAACCCCGGCCGCGATATGCGGTGGCGAGATAACTCTAGAGAAAAAGAAATCTGGGACGTCCGGTTGCTTCTGAGAAGATGGCAGTCTTTCATTATTTCTTATTTTTGCTTTCTTCTGGCCAGTACTTTTTATTCACTAAAAGGTTTTAGGTATAACGACCGCGATGAGCGAGACCTTCTGGAGCACTTCAGAGATGCATAACATCATCCCATTCTCTCTCATTAAGCCTCGAAAGCCCCGAAGCTTGGGAAGTGTACTGGTCAGGCTGTTTGGAAACAACTGTTATCTCGTCTATATATGACGTCTTGCAAGCTGCGGGAAATGACACATTTAAGCTCGAACGTACAGGCCAGACAGGGCCTACTGATTGATTCATTCATTGATTTGTCATGGATTCGAGTGTTTGGAATCAAGTACAGTACATCGCTGGTTTCTCTGCAAGGTTTAATTGTTAAAGAAACCGAGGATAATGATGATAGATGAATTGAAACTTTTCAGCCATTTAGCAGTTTGCAACAAAGAACAAGGGAAGCCACTTGGAATTAGAAAAATAGGCATTAAATATGCATCACATTCCTCATAGTCTCAGATGCAGACTACACAGAACAATATTTTAGTGCTTTTAACGCTTTGCACAAATGATTAAGTAGCACATGTAAGTCACTGCAGTAGTACCTTAGCGTGAACTCTGGTTACATTCTGCGTCGCCAGATGCCGCCACCAGCGTTGTTGATGCCATACACCTCTCCGGCAACCAGATAATACATAAAAGGGCAAGATGTGTGCGGACAAGCTAAAGCTCTCTAACAGATAGCTTTAGTAAGACCGTAAACGTAATGCCGTTTGCGGAATGGGTGGTGCCCGAAATCCGACGTCTATGGCGTGTTTCCGGCTTCCTCAATCGCTTCCGCCGCATGCAAAGAGCAAAATCACAGCCTTTAAGATCCGCACTTTTAATTCAGAATGCGCCACCTATGGGGCGTGAATTTGATAACCCCGTATACCGGGTTACCGGGTTACCGGGAAAGGTGTGCGCCAGCAGCAACGCTATTTGCTTACGCAGTGTCTAACCGGACAGCACGCAAAACTAATACCATAAGGACTTAAATATTATACTTCACTGCTCGTGTAAAGCCACTGTTAGGGTCATAATAATTAACGTGCAGTATTTCTCTTTTTACGCGGAAGCCTAACTGGCCAGCTCCTGAAATCGGTGGTGTCTGTCTGACGCCGCGAAGCAAGCGAACAAGGAGGGCGCCTGGGCCTCCGTGCTGGCTCCGGTTTGCCTGCAAATTTCGTCTGCACATTTAATTAGCACTACGGGCAACCACAACGTAGAAATCTGATGCTAAAAATCGTTAAGCGTTCTTCATACTTTTTAAACTAACAATTTGGATAAAAAGTATGACACGCGTATGCCTGAAATTGCGCTGCTGAAACGTTTACTATTGATGGACAACGAAAAATTCATGAAGAACCAACCCCGCTTACTTTTCAAGAATACTTCAAGCAGGCATTGGGAGGTGGTTTTTCTTTTTCTTTCGGAGGGGGGGGGGGGGCACTATATTGCACTCTGCTGAGGGGAGCGCTCCCCCTTACCACCGTACCTTACCCGGGCAAGTACGTGGAAGCCAACCGGTACTTCGGTACTTTCTTCAAGCAATGAATGCATTCCGAACCGCGTGTAGAGCCTGCCATCGCCGTTGATAGCATACTCTGCTACCAGAGGCGCGACGCCTCAAGGTGCTAGCTGTCAGGAAGAAAGAATGCAAGAACGCTCCCCTTATCACCGTGCCACCATGCGGTACTGAACGGTACTACCCTGTTTAAATTTGAGACTTTAAAGACATTTTAGTGCACTGAAAAGTCAGCCAACACCGTTCCCCCGTAATACAGGCATGTTGTCGCCCCAGGTGCAAAACCTGCAGGCACCTTCAAAGTGACATTAAAATTAAAAGCACCGCAAATAGTTATACACACAAAGTCATATCTAGCTTCACTTGTACAAGCTCGGATGTGATTTATATGTTTCAATGTTCCTTCTGTAAGAAACAATATATCGGTGAAACAGGGCAATCAATGAACGTCAGATTAAACGGGCATCGCGCGGACACAGCTAAAAAGCTTCCCAAAGCCGTCGCCGAGCATTTCAATCAACAATGTCATAACTTTGATGAACTTAAACGCTACATCTTACAGCCAAATTTGCGCTCGGAACGAGAAAGAAAATACAGAGAATCATACCTTATCCATAAGTTCAAGACGTTGCAACCAATAGGCATAAACGTTTCAAAGGGAGCTTTACAATCTATTCGCTATGCTAACTTTCACGCTCTAGGCAACAGCACTTGGTTTGGTTTCTTAGCGTTCTTTTTTTTTTTTGCCCCTTTCTTTCTTTATTTTTTCCTTTTTCTTTCCGTTTTCCCCCTTTATTTATTTATTAAGACCGTTGAAGTATTTTCCTTTTCGTTCTTTTTTTTTTTTTACAAGCACCGGTTTCTGCCGCTCCTTCTATTATCTCTCTCAGAGACACGATAGCCTACGACCACCAGTGAAACAGGCTATTAATAGAGGGCTGCTGTGCACGCCGTTCCCACGGCCGCTGACACACGGGCGTTGACACGTGACTGACAGGCGCCCGGGTCCCTAGCCTTGTGCACAGCACCCCTTCATTCTCAATTCGACATGCTAACACACCTTCGATCGTTGCCGCACCCACCCGCCTTACGCCCTCTCCCCTTTGGGAAAACCCCACCTATATATGCTGTGGCGAGGAAAGCATATGGTCGGCTTGAAGAAGACAAGTCCACTGGTCGCAACGTTGGCTCCTGTTTTCACCTTGTTCTCGTTTTGCTCAAAGCGCTACTTCGCGACACAACAAGCTAGCCCAGAAGTTAGAATTCTAAACAGAGGTGATAGACTAGGTATGTCTGAAAGAGAGCAAAGCGCTATCCTCGTAGAAATACGAACGAATGTTTTCTAGGGGCCAGCGAAACACGAACAAGCAGCGAATCGGTGCGGAACATGTTCAGGTTAAGTACCACCAGTGATGACTAATTGACACATACGTTCTAAGCATCGTAACTACATCTCACCAAAGCTACCAGAGCTTGCATCAAAAGATCAATCGTGACTAATTGCCACATACGTTCTCAGCGTCATAACTAATCTAACCAAAGCTCCCGTCAGAAGAGAGAACGTCAAGCAAGATCCGGGAAAGAACGGATGAGTCCCCAGGTGCGAATTCTCGGTTTCTCAACAAGGCTCGCTGACGTCAGAATACAGCGTCACTTCAGACCGTCTCCTGAGGTAACATCCGTGAGAGCTCAGCAGATGCGCGCCGAGGCATGTTTGCTCTAACTTTCAGTTTACAGTTCGCGCGATCAAGCTGCCGCACGGTCGCATTTGCAGAGATGTACGTGTTAAGTGTCGCCGCGAAAGGTTGACGCGTTATTTTTCGAGTGATGTCATCCTTCTTAGTAATTTTGTGACTTTTCTCTTGCACGCAAGGTTGAAGACTGAATCCGCTCTTGCGCGCAAAGAGGAGAACTGCGTCAAAGCCATGCGCTGTGTTGTCTACTTTATTTTGCTCTAACTCTGTCTTTGCTCTGCTTTTGCGAATCGAAGCAATGGAAGTCTCAGAATGACCACTGCGCATATGAAATGAACGTGACCATGAACGTGCCTTCAGCGATACAGTGTGTCTTTACAATGCTTGAATGTTCGTCGCATTACCGTCGACACTCACCGTGAGATGGGCTATACCGTTATTTTCTTTATTTTAGAGAGAGAGAGAGATTGTGTGTGTGTATATGTGTGGAGGCTGTATAAATAAATGTCCAAGAGCGTCATCACGTAATCGGTCTCCTTATGCACCCTGCAGAACGAAGGCGTCTCTCGGCGATCTCTGGTTGCTGCTCTCTTGTGCCAGCTGACCCCAACTTATGCCTGCGAATTTTCTCATTTCCTCTCCTTCATGCATACTTCATATGAACGCGCTATCAGAAGTTGGATCCTATTAGGGAAGGACACTAACTTCGTTAAATGAACTCGATGCGAGCGGGTCGAGTTAGAAATCGAGATAACGCAGCCCGACTCGACCAGGTTTACATATATCTTGCCAAGCGGGATGGAAGAGTTAACCAGCGTTTGTATTCGCACCGGCTAATCGAACTCGCCTCGGCGATCGATCGGCCCGACTCGGCACGTGAACTTGAAGTTGACGGCCGGATTTCGACCCGACTCGAGGCGACTTTTTCGGGTTCGTGTAAACGTAGCTGCTGCTCAAGCCGCACGGTAAACAAGCGTTGACGTTGAAAGCGCACTCGCGGGCGTCCTACTTCCCGCGAATGCTTGTGGTGTATAAGGCGAGCGCGGAGGGCTTGGCAAAGGAGAGCCGGCGACAAATAAACTAGGTTTCCTTGCAGGAGCGATATAGCTGCGCACATCGTCGTCTCTTTTTGCTCTCAGGAGTCCTACTGACGCGGCAGAGATATCGCCTCTTTCAGCCGAGCCGCCTTCTTGAATTCCCGCAAGCTCTTGCAATTCCCACGACGCGCGACTGCTCGTACGGCGCCGCTTACAACGCACTCACCCGGATGAACGTGTTGCGAAAGGGTCGTACACTATGCACCACTATTTGGCCGTGCGTTAACCGGCCACGCAAGATCCCTACTGCTAGAGTTACTCATCGGGTGCGCGTTTGGACGTTATTGTTTCCCTGCGCTCATTCACCTCTAGTCAAGATGTACACCAAGAAGACCACATCGCCACCCTTGTCGTTATCGGACAGCTTTAGTAAATCGTTTGGGTTGTTTACTATAGATGCATGCAAGACGGTATACGCGTACATCCTAGGCGAGTCTTCCCTATACGGGGGTTGCGAATTGTGAACGGGTGACCGACGTCAAATGATGTGGCAACATCTGCTATATGGAAATACAAAACATCTTCGCGGCAACGGCAGCGTCTTTTTTAGGCGTAACAGTCTGATAACATACACCTGATTTTACGACAAAATGTCGCCGACATTGTCCTGAGAGGAAGATCACATTAAGTGAGAGCTGATTTCATCATAAACGTTACGAAGAGAAAGTAAATAGGCTGACTTTGGATCGAAGCGGGCAGTCGTGGTGTCGCGATGTTGTTACACGCAAAGCCCACAAGAGTTTGTCCGTAAATGTGCTATCGTTTGCGGACTAGCTTGTTACTGCAGAGTTGTGTGGCGGCAGTCATATCGCCGGTAGCGACACCTTGTCACACGGACTTTAAGTTTATTCCTCGGAATTTTGAGAACGGCAGCCCACAAACAAATGTACTGAAAAAGAAAAAAAAAACTGACAGCGCATATTTTTTTTACGTTAACTTTTCTCAGATTGAAATATTAAAAGTGTGAAACGATAACAGCAGATCGATCCACGCATGAGGCAGCATTTCTACCAGAAGCCTTGCCTTCGTGCATAGAGTTCGCCGCCAGCGTTTCCCGGTGAACGTCACACGGTTACATAAGCTGCAATTGCCGGGAAGCATGAGAGGCAGTCAGGGGTCTTTGTATTCTATCGCGTTCCACTCTTTAAGGGGAAGCTTCAGCGTCCTCCAGTTGTCTTTTCTCTTGGCACACAACTGCGAGACACTGCCGGCCACTTGTCGCTTTACTTCACAAAGATTTAGGGGCTTTATACTACTGCCGTCCGCGGCGTCGGTAACCCGGTGACTTGCCCCGAGCGGCAAGAAGCAGGCGGCCAAGATAAAACTCTTTAATTACAATTCCGAAACGTAGCAAGCGTGTGTAACTTGCGAAACACCTAACGTAAAGACATTCTCTTCATTCGCATCCGAGAAATGACATTTTGTAGCGCACTCAAAATGGAGCGCATCCGATTCACCGGCAAAGAAGGACGCCGAGTCCTTCGTGCGCGCGCGGCTTCTGGGCAGCACAGGGAGAAGCTCCAGCGCTTGCCGATATAAGATAGCCAGTTTTCAACAGCTGTCGCTTTGCGCTGCTGAGCAATTTCCAACGACTTGAACTTTCTGGGAGTGCGTTCGACGATTTCTTCCTTCCGAAAGGTCGAGCTTCATCTCGACACGAGGCACAGAAATATTCTAAACCAGTGGACTTTATTGACTCTCGCCTGTAGGGTTCGTACTGTGTACGTGTTGTTATTGTTGTTGACCTGAGAGATGCTGTGGTATGCGTTCCTCCTACTTTCCTTCTTTCTTTATCTTTTCCTATTCGCTTTCTTTTATTACTGCGATAGCAGTTATATGGACAATGCAGGCAAATGTTCGCCGTCGTCGTCACCATGTTGTTCCATAAATATTTACCTGTATCTATGCTCTAAATGGGCTTTTAGGGCGAAACTGCGAATGTTTAGCTCTGTCCTCTTCAAAACGGATGGGAGAGAGAGAAAGTTTTAATGATCCGAAATGCAGAGAGGTCGGCCTGACTTACGTTCCTGCAGCCAACTGTATGGTATCTACATATGATTAAAGTTACACGTTGCACATGCCAGATATACGGTGGAATTAGGTCTCAAAGCTAAAGAAACGCAGTCAAAGACGGCAGAAAAATTAGGTGCGTTGATGAAGTTAGAAAATATGCGGGCGTAAGTTGGAATCAGCTAGCACAAGACAGGACTAATCGGAAATCACTGGGGAGGATGTTCGCACTGCAGTGGACCTGAAATAGACTGCTGATGATGATTATGCCTGTTATATAAACAACAACAACAATAACAATAGCACCCTGAAGTGGTGGCTCGGAGACGCGGCGTTCTGCTGCTGAACTTTAGGTCATCGGCCTAAATGCAAAAAAGACTTGCACGTGAAGTTTTTTTGCGTGCGCTCTAGAGAACCCTGGGCGCCATATATTAACACGGAGCCCATTTGTGAGGTTTAACGCCGTCACCCAATCAAAGCAGCGGAGGACAGAGGAGGAGGAGGAAAGAACTTTATGGTGTGCCCTGCGAGTTGGCGGGGAGGGCCAAAGGCCCCGCCTAGGTGACGGCCAGGAGTTCGTGGGTCCTGGCGGCATCCTCGGCCCGCTGGACGGCCCATAGTTGATCTTCGAGGGCGGGGCTGAGCAGCGCGGCTTCCCAGCGCGTGCGAGGGCTGCTGCTAGAGGCCGCGTTTTCTTTATTGTTATTTATCCCTCGGCATTCCCATAATATATGCTCCAGAGTGGCTCTGGATTCACATGTTTTGCATTTGTCCGTAGGATATACATACGGATATATGATGTGCGAGAGCGCAGGATTCGGATACGTCCTAGTTTGTAACTGCCGCCATGCGACAGACTGCTTTTTGTCAATTTCGCGTGAGGTCGCGGGAACATGCGCCTCTCTAACCTATAATGTTTCGTGATGTCATTATATGTGCGAAGCGAAGTGCCAGCTCTGCGGCAAAGACCACCCTACGGCGGATCGCCGATGTAATGCCAGGTACAAGTTACCGTATTTGGTAAAGAGGCGCCGCTGGGAGCGAGTCAGACGAGAGGAAGAAGCAGCGATGTGCCACGAAAGGGAAGCTGAAAGACTGTACAGGCCAGGACGGGAAGACTGGAGACAGCGGTCGGAACATCGTACAAGGGACAGATCTGGACTAGAAGATTACCCCAAGCTCCAGGCAAGGGAAAGGGGCCGCTCGACGTCGAACAGAACCAGATCGAGATCGCGGTCCAGATCGAGATCCAGACCCAAGACCAGTAATACCGAATCTCCCAGAGCACAGGGGGGAGGAAGATCCCAGAGCCCAAACGGAGGACAGAAGACAAAAAAAAAAAAAATATTGTTCGTTCTGTGCGACTGCTGTTTAGGCGCACGACCAAACCAACGTATACAAACGCTGCATAACGTAACAGTAGAGATACCGCCGGAAACAGGTGTACTTCGTCCGGCGAGAACGGTTACATTGCATTCGTTGCGGAGCTTGTAAACCGCGGTCGTTTATTTAGTCGGCTGACAGCTTCGCCTGCGCCTCATACAAGCACGCAAGCTTGCAGACTCCCACGACAGGATGAATACGAGCGTTGTCCTTTCTCTGAACAAGACGTAAACAAACGGTCACGCGGAAAGATGAAACTTAGGAAAGCAGACAATCCAAGCTTGACGCGGGCTTGCAAATGCCGGCGCAGAACTCGCCGCCGGCCGCGGACAGTGCAGAGCGATAAGTCGTTCGGCAAATGAAACGCCATCTCCCCAGTTTAGATGGATCATCTACAGCGACAAGGCTACTCACTAATTACGAGGCGGAGTCAGTTTGTACAGAACTACAATAGCAGTGACGAAGTATATAAGCACGTTCCAATACTTGGACTTTCAAAACTATTTCGCATGTATTCTTGCAAGAGTCTAATTTCGTTAGTTTTGTGGCAATAGGTTCGTTTTTAGAAAAGAAAGTTGGAGTAAACGTTCCTCTTCTTCTTTTTTTTTTTTAATGTACGTGCCTGTATTCCAGCTCCAATAAATGAGTGCGATGTCAGAGATTTCAAAGCATGTTTTCGTGTACCGCCGTTTAGGACCCTGCAAATGTTCCTGAAACTTACTAAATTCAGTTTCTGGCTCTTTTGAAATACAGTCAATACAATACAATGGGCCCGAGCATATGACGTTCGAAAGACATGACGTCAGGGCCTGCTGACGCGGGAACTTCAGCGTTTCGTCGTCATGCGACTTTCGTTATTGCGCAGTAAAGTAATAAATTTTCTGGCTCAGCATGCAAGGCACTAATGCAGGTGAAACCATTTTCCCTTTTGTATATCCTAAAGCATTCTTTGCGCGGCCCCCTTGTACTGGATCAAACGTTCTGCAGATAATGTTTAGGTGGAGATAAAAATACCACCGTGAAAGCATGACGTCTGGGTCGCCGATAAATTCGCGCGAATCTGCAACCCAATTTCGACCAAGATCCCGTGACGCGGGAACAAAACTGAAGCAATGTCGTGATGTCGCCATAACTTCGGCTATCGCACGTCGGAACTGGATATGAAAGTCAAGGTAACGCCTTCGGTAAATAAAAAAAAATAATGTTGTTCTGACACACACACACACACACACACACACACACACACACACACATATATATATATATATATATATACTCCGCGCCTCCACCAAAATGGTACGGGGGAGAATATATATGTATTCACAATATATGCAGTTACGAGCTTGTAGCTCAGTAGTCAAGGTAACACCATCTGCAGATCGCCGAGACACTTCAACCTTCTCTTCACCTCACAACGTCCTTTTGTCCACAGCGGTTCAAACCCGTACGCGACAATATATTGTTACGGAAAACATGTGCACCCGGACAAAGCTTGCTGCCACATATATTCCACAACCAGACACAGAGAGAAAAGCAAAGGAGAAAGACAGGGAGGTTAACCAGAGGATATCTACGATTGGCTACTCTGTACCAGGAAAGGGGGCAATGGGTGCGACATATCGGAGAAAAATGAGACAAATAACAGAGTACAGAACTTGTTTGTGTGGGCACCGCCACACATGCAGTCTGCGAAGGCGTTACGTAGCGAGCCACCGTGTCAACGTCCCACTAATACATTCTAGGCCCAGGCATAGCCTGCCGCACAGTCCGGTGTGCCCCATAAATAGCGCAGCAGCGCCTTCGTAGCGGCTCGCGCTGATGTTTGTGTAGGCGAGTTTCCAAGAATTTTTAATTTTCGTGAGAGGGAGCTTGCCCAGCTGGGCTAGCGCTAACTAGATTTGTGCTTAAACATTCGCCTGGCATTTTTTTTCGTTACCCTCGTTTAATATACACCTTAACAAATACGTATACGTCCTTTGACCCCGAGCACTAATCGCAATCTGCCTTGCTTGCCATTGCCGTTTTTCAAAACTCTGCGCTCCTTACTTTCCTGTCAAGAGTGATATATCACGTTGATAACTCGCATGCCCTTTCTGACATAAAAATATCGTGCACGCGTCGCTAAAAAAAAAAAAAAAAAGAATGGCAGGCGAGATAAAATACGACGATTATTGTTTGGACTTAAGCCAAGCCTCAAAAGGTGCAAACTTCTCTTTGGGTGTATATGCGTGATCACCGGGAAATTTCGAGCAGCGAACCGCAGGATATTGCGTTACCGGTTGGGTCCAGGCCTGACATTTAATAGCTTCAAGTAGAGACTAATGATCTTTTTTTTTTTTAAAGAACAGTTCCGAGAGTATTTCGCATTTAGGTTCGCTAATCTACGAGGGGACTGCAAGCAAACGAGCCTCACTTTCCACCGACTCATGAATCGATGGACTGTAAATATAGATGCGTGCAGCGTGTACTTATTATTACGACAGCAAATGCGCGGATAATCCAGACGCGTTCACGGCGCTGCCGCCACCGTTTTGCTGTTGCAGGATGGAGGCTTAGATCTCTACGTTTCTCCCGACCTCTTAAGAAAAATAGATGACGACCCTCGGCGGTGGCGATACCGGTGTACCACTATACTCGCGGACAACTTTCTGTGGCTGTGAACGGATCGAAAGCAACGGTGGCAAAGCGCGCACGTGAAAGAGCGCTTCTGAAATAGAGCCCCGCGCCTTCACCCACGCTAGCTTAAGCTGGGGAATAGAAAAAACATACACGCTTTATTAGCAACAGTTGAATAAGACAGAACACACCGCTGCACACAAAGGTTCACTTATTTTGGGGCTCTTCCCTTTCCTCGTCTAGGCAAACGCGAAACCGTCGCACGTGGAAGCTGCGTCTATTCAGCATCTGTTCCGAGCGACCAAAAGCACTGTCAAACGCTGTCGGACTAGTCGGCGCGGTCATAGAGTTTCAAACAATAATTGTTGTACGAAACTCTATGGGTCCGGTGACACAGGTGGAGACACTCCGCCCGCGCAGCTTTCCGTTCATAGCGACAGAAAGCTGTCCGCGAGTAGACACAGCCTTTATGCTAATCGCATTCAAGTCGGCAGTTATGGCGACATTGCCTGTTTCGGATTCGGTACTTATTTTTAAACGTCTGAAACGTTTCTATAGCACTTTCTTATTTAGTTTAAAGATTAATCCACACTGTTTAGATTAGTGTTACGATCTCACCGTAATATATACTTATTATTGTGCTACTCCTGTGTTGTATTAGCCCCAGCCCCTATGTAGTACCCTCTGTGAGGGACTTAATGGGTGTTCTTGAAAAAATAAAAATAGAAAATAAAAGGCTTCTGCCAAATCATTAGGTTGGGTAACATGATATTATTGTTAATTATTTGATTCCGCGTCATTACTTGTTTCGATGAAACTGGGGATGCTGCCACTTACGTTGTCGCCCGCTGCCTCAGTATAGAGACACTAGAACGATTAGATAACACTTGCACCTTAATACCCTGTAAATAATAATAATAATAATAATAATAATAATAATAATAATAATAATAATAATAATAATAATAATAATAATAATAATAATAATAATAAATCATGATTAAATAAGAACAACCTGAGGCGAACGCAAGCGCTTTACGACGACAAGGCAGTTTCGTATAACTGGACTCGCATTCGTTTCCTTGCCATCAGTTTTCGATTCGTATCTGATTCGGTTAAAAAAATTCGCTATTCGTACACTCTTATATCTTCTGCGTCGACGTGTACTTGCAACATGAAAAAAAAAATCCGATACGATTCAAGTGGCGTACATTGAGCTGCGCCTGACGACGAATTCTTTCTTGCGACACAGCTGCAACGCCACCTACAGATATGGATTCACTGTTGCTCCGATCTCGGGGCAGAGATAACGGGACTCGAACGAGAGAACAACGTTTATCGGCAAACCCGCACGCCACGTATCGGAACGCTCACGAACATCCCTTCTACCTTGTCAAATAACGCCACGCTTTGAGCGCATGGCAGCTGATACGGCCAAGTGTTGTAATGTTGCACGTTGTTTTCACCTGCCGGCTGCAGCTTAGTTATAAATGGCGCTGCGCTGTTTAAAATGCAAGACCTCTCTCGTACTTACATTTACGCAGTTAGTCGGGAAGAAGCAACGCTGTTGTGCCGCATTCGAACCGACTCCGCGTACACCTCGGCTTGGTTATTCAAGACTGGACGATGCGCTCCCGCGTTCTGCGCCTTCTGTGGTGAGATCGCCGACATCGAACATTTCATTTGGACGTGCCCGCACTTCTGCGCAGAAAGCAAAGCGATGGTCGACAGTCTGCAAAAGAACGGTTTTTCGCACAGGACCTTCGGAGACGTCGTCTTCACCCGGAGGGTCTGTGGCAATCGGGAAGAGGGCGCAACGACGGCTGATTGTCTTCATGCGAGACACGGGGCCCTTCGACGCCTGGTGACGCACGCTATGACACTCATAGGAAGCTCAAGCAGAACAATTGCCGGCTATGTATGCCAGGCTAACACCGCCTGCTGCACCACCACCACCATAATATTTACGTACGAATTCTCAAGTATGAAGGTTGGGAATGACTTATTATATTTTAATCTCACAATAAACATTGCCTCGAGATGCTGGACCGGACGTCATTAACGTTACTGTGACGTCTGACACAGAGAAAAATTCGCTGGCATCTCTAACAATACCTTCTTATGAGAACTGTGCAAAGAAATTATGGGGTTTTACGTGCCAAAACCACTGTCTGATTAGGAGCCACGTCGTATGGGCAGGCTCCACAAATTTGAACCACCCGGGGTTCTCTAACATCACCTAAAGCTAAGTACGCAGGTGTTTTCGCATTTCGTCCCCATCGAAAAGCGAATTTTTTTATGAGAACGTTGCTCGTAACAAAAATAGCGAGCGCGCTGTCGCGCTTATTCCGGCTGCGCTCGGTCGTGGCAGCCGCATCGATGGCGGGAGCCTACCGAGCCAAAACGTTGCCTCCAAGATTTCAACGGCGCAAGGTGCGCTGGTGGCGAGCTCGGAGGCCAGGGCCAAGGTGCCCTGCTTTCATGATGCGAGAACCTCCTGTGTATCGAAACAGAAACTGGTGTATTCGCCACACACTCACACAGATGGTGGCGGCGCCACCTGGTTGGTTCGCGAACCAGCGTCACGGTGATCGGCCTCTGCGACATGGGCTGCGTTTTTCAGGCACAGGAAGAAGTGCCGCCCACTCGCGTATCAGTGCCTTGCCAAAGAAGGGAAGGTTTGGGATACTCCGAGAAAACAGATATTACTTGGCACACTAAATCGTCGAGAAAAGAAAAATAAGCAGATCATGTTAAATATGTATGTGAGTAGCACAGTTGTGAAGTGATACTGCCTTCTTCTGAAAGTTTGCGATATTCAACAAACTTCATATAAAAAATATTGATGGCCTAAATCAAATATATATATATATATATATATATATATATAGGAGACTCCAAAGCTCACGCTTCCTCTTCAGTCGAGTTATATTGAAACATTAGGCTTTTGTAATAACAATATCCTAATTCGTAGCGAGAACAGAACTTTCGTAAGCGAGGAAATTAAAGAAACAAAACATTCGAGTGGCGCCACCTGTTTCAGAATATATTGTGACTTGTGAGTTCACTACTGGCTGATTCACAAACAGCGGCATAAAAGAAAGAGATAGGCCACGTCAGGATTACGTCAACTCGTCCGGTTTAGCGCGGACAATTCAAATTCGAGACCAGCACCGGAGACCTTCGCTGGCAATTTTCTACGCAACAGAAACATGTATTGGCACATTGCACGCAGTTGCATACTCCTAGACGAACAATCTGCCGGTCTAACTCGGCGTGATATTATTGCGATGGCAATTATATGCACACTCCAGGCGCATTTCTGTCGTCGGCGTCGCCGTGAGGTTCCGTATAAGGTTCAAGGGCAATCAAATCGTCGATGCGCGCCGTATGTTGCGTGTGCGAGTGAAAGCTTGCGAGGGTGAGACGGCGAACGTGGCTCGAGCTCCCGTGCGCGAGCGAGGAACGCGTGTCGGAAGCGTGGCCTCTCCTGTCGCGCGCTAGACATGAGGGTGAGGCGAGGGAGGAGGGAGGGGGGGGGGGTCTTCTACGGCGGCTGCTACTTAGGCGCGGCCGTGCGGCCGCCGTATGTTGAAAGCGAGCGACCTGCGATCGATGCTGCCAGAGTGCGCGTAGTGCCGGTAGCTTCGTATGCGCTGTGCTTTTGACGTTTTGTTCGCGTTCAAGCGAGCGATGCACAATCGTAAATTCGCTAGCTGCTGCTGTCGCGATTCCGCACTCCGGCATTCCGACAGCTAGTTTCCGCGCCCATTGAGCGAGATGTGTTCATGTTTACCCGTGCGCGTGTGACACCGCGCTTGTTGCTTAAAACTTACTTAAAACACGTTGGCGGGCTAGTTGGTTTGAATCCATGACAGAATGTGTAAGCGCGACTGAACGAGGACGTAGAAAGAGACACACAGGGACAGCGCTGTCTGTGTTGTCTGTTTCCTTATACGTCATCGTTCAGTCGCGGTTACACACTCTATCAACTTTAATTTAGTTAGTAAGAGAATGTTTACAAGTTTACAAGCGAATATTACGAACTGCTACCCTTACTTCGTACAGCTATCTATTAATTTGCTATCGCAACCGGTGCTTCTCCTTTCGGGCGAAACTGCGCCTTTTTTTTTTCTTTATTACCACTTAAACGGTAGTCCCGCCGTAAAACAATGCGTGCCGTACTTCTACGTTCGATAAAGGCGCGTCGTACCATTCTAGGCGGCGCGTTGTTTATGAATGCAATGGGACATCTGGTGAGGGGACCGCGCCATAGGCATGAAGTTTTCTTTGCGCAACAAAAGGCTGACGCAAGCAGCTTCATATAGATAAGTCACGCAGCGAGACGTTGCGTAATGTCACTCTCTCTGTGCTAGCTTATCATCGCACCGCCGTGGCCACAATTATCGCATCGCCTTTCTTGGATGATTCTTGCATTTGCATTCGCCTTGCTGTAAAAATAAGCCACCCGGAGCTAAACGTGTCGTTCATTTTTCTGGTCCATTCCTATTACGTAGTGGGCTAAGTTCTCACATAGCTAGTTGTCTATCGCCGAGGCAGTCAGAGGTGTTCTTTAGAAACAACGTGAGGCTTTCTTAAGCAAAGAGTTTGCGTTGAGATTGAGAATATTCCGCTTCAAGAAATGCTTTCACGTTCCTAAGGATGCATACTATCATTCTGTCCCTCGGCTAGGGTCTTCGAGCAGGATCAGGTTTAGTAATGTCCGCTGCTGGTTACTTGCGCAAGCTCTCCATGAACCAATAGAAAGGCGATTCTACAGCGGTTGACGCCGAAGGAAGACAAGGCCTTTTGGCGCAGGGCACAATGTGGTTGTTTAGAATGCAGTACCTCCGGCATCGGAATATTCAGACTGAACTACCTCCGGGTTTAATTCGGCTTATCTCCGATAAGGCCGAATTAAACCCTAAACTGGGTGTAGATTCGGCCTTATCGCCCTAATTACACATCATAGCTCTACGCTAACTTGCGTCGCCTTTTTTGTTTCAAAATTCGTTTTGACGATTATGTCGTCTTTTCGTTGTTTTTCGGTATCTTTTCGTGAAATCGTCCAATTTGCGAGACAAAATTTGGCCAGAAACCCTGAATTTACTGCAGGGCTTGCGTGTGTATTTCTGAATTTGAACTCGTTGCATAGTTTTTCCGTCCACGCAGACCTGCTTAAAAGCTCACGTCCACTGTCTAACCCTTGGGGAATTCAGAGGAAACCATGTTTGCCTCTCGTCGCTCGTTTAATAATCGAATTAAAGAAGCTCGGAGATTCTACAACTCCAAAAGTTAGCTGCTTGCGTATTGAGAAAAAGTATAGCCAAAAAGACGTAACGACAACCACTCCATAGAAGACAAAAATGAGAATGGGTAAAAATATTATTTAATGACCGAAACATTGAATAGATCGATGAAGAAATGCGGGACGCTGGTTTGTTACGTCAGTCGTACTGAGGCGAGCACCTTGAATAAAAGAGTTCGGGTAATTGTGACCACGATTTGACTTTGTGTTCCTTGGAAAACATCTGAAGCGCACCTTATTGCCGTCATGCGATATAAAAATATAATTGTTTGGAAATTTACAAAGACGTAAATATATGCAAAGCCACAAGAACGTCTAACGCCAGAACGGGCACGAATATTAGACAGATGCATATACTGCGCATAATTTTCATGCTATGTGAACGTTCACAGCTCCGGAGTTGCCTATACTCCATCCGTGGCCTCCGAGATCGCACCGGTGTGTCGTAGCGATCGCGGAGGCCACGCTCCGGCTCAATAATTGCATGCAGTGTAGCGAAAGCTACAGGTGCCGTCAGCCAACCGCGATAGATAACCACAAGCTTAAGGACTCCTCCAGTGTCTACCTGTAGTCACCCTCCGCGTGACGCCGACTCAATGGAAGCTCGCTGGAGAGATTAGCAGTGCACGATGGGCGAGCACTCGTCCCTTGCCAGAACGCACCATCGGCTCTCGTTACTGATCCGCTGACACGAGCCCCACGTACCCAACGCTGTAACGCACGGAGTTGGTTCTGATAGGAAACTCGTTGGGCGGAGTGACCTGCTTAGACATCTAAGGTCGGCGTGGAACACTGTTTATCGCCCGCAAAACTTAGCGGCCAGCATCAGGTAGTGTTATGAGAAACTGTTTGCAATCAACGACGTCTTCGTTTGCCTGTTTACTTTCCCGTTCGCAGTGGCTTCGCGGGACGTGACGCTCAAGAACGGGTCAGAGTTCCAGATGACGTGCACGCTCACTAGGTGGCCTTCGGAGCAGAAATTCCAGATGGGAATCCTGCGCTCGCGCGACCACCTGGTGCCTAAATCGGAGACGCGGCTGAACAACGCCACCAGCGTCACCTGGACGAGACCCCACGTGACGGACGCCGATGCGGGGACCTACTACTGCATCGTCAGCGGAGGGGCCTGCGAGTCGGTGTACAACGCTACTGGCCTCGTTGTCGGTTGTGAGTGTTCATTTTCACTTTAGTTTATAGAAATAGTCATAGGTAGTACGCAGTTTAGGTAACGTCCCTTAACAGGGTCCATGGCGTAAGTGTAAGCACACGATTTCTCAACCACCTTATTTTCGGAAGCTTAATGACACACGCAGCGTAGCGTGTTAAAATCAAGTAGCAGGCACGGTTCAGATTTCAGAAGACCGGCGCTGGTTTTCCGAAATCTGTACTATTCTACAGCAACCAGCCCTAGTTTCTACGTTTTATAGCAAGCATTATGTTAAAAACTACAGCGGATTAACAAAGAGAGATAATAAAAAGGAGTCATCATGAAATGTTTGTACAATTCACTTTAACAACAGCAGGGCTAGGAAATGTAATAAAATTTCAGTCGAAACATGATATACACTCTACTGAAGGCACTGGGCCGGTGCTGGTGAAAACGACGAGAAGCACTGCTTGCCCGCTTCGCCATAGCACCGACTGACTTGATTTCGGCCCACCGCGGCAAATATACAACAAATGCTGCAAGGCGAAACCCCTCCATTGTAAAACGTACACGTACAGCAAGAGAAATGCAACCTGAATTATTATTGAATCTGCTTCTTTACGGTCTTCGTGTAGACTCGTTCTTCTGGCTATAGAACATCTACCCAGTTTGCACACATATACAGACGTCGTTAACAAGTGTTTCATTGTATTATCTTTCACAGACTTCTGAGCATATCACTTAAGGAAACTGTCGAGATGTTATTCAAGGGAGAGAGATAGACAGTCTGAGAAATACATGGAGGTTAATCATGGTAAAGCCCGGTTGGCTACCCTGCGCGTTGGCAGGAGCAAAAGATATAAGAAGAAACGAGGAAGAGTGTGCCTGAGGCGGAGGGGAAGAACACAAAGAGGGAGAAGCAGCGAGGTAGGTCGCTGTAAGAGCGAACTGGCTGCCATGTGACGGGGTAAAAGTTTTTGAAGGATGATAGAAGGCGACAAGAGATAAAATTAGTCCATAGGTGATTTACTGATAGTCTGTAGATTGACTATACCGTGGTGGCTCGATGCCTGCGGTGTTCTCCTTCTCTGCACAAGTTCGCGGGTTCGATTTTTGACTGCAGCAGCAGCAGAAGAAGGAGGAGAAGAAAAATTCTGGTGGAAGTGGAACGAACGCTCCTCTAGTGAGCTTTGGCTGCACGTTGTGGACCTCCGGTTGGTCAGATTCAATCGGCATCGAGCCATCAAGTAAAACTTCTCCAACAGTCATATTGTGGCGTTGGTGCGTAAAAATTCTATGCCGTACAATATCGGTGATAAGATTACCGTTGACGCGAAATTCAGATGATACAATCTCATCATCATCATCATCATCATCATAATTTATTGCCCCTAAAGGCCCCTGTTGGGGTATTTGTCACCCGAAGCCTACTGTGGCCAATGTTAAAGCATTTAGGGTTTATCGAACGCTCTTTGGGAACCCTGCAGGTTATACCGAATGACGAGCCATGACACGTCTGTACTGTATATGCTTAATATACACAAAAGGACATACGGGTAAGGAGACACTACAAGTCTGTAATGTGTCTATTGACGGTCAACAGAACATAGAAATATCTGTTTACGAGAGCGCGTTCTAAAAAAATCTGAAGCTTTAAGTGCGAAAATTTTCTCGTTGTCGTGCTGAGTTGAACGTTCAACTGCCGTTTCAGTAAATATACTTTCACGACTCCGACCGAGTGTGCTCGTTTTACTCTCGGGCTCACTAACGTCGTCCTTCACGCCATGCTCATGGCTGTACAGTTCGAAACACATTGTTAGCCATTTCCATACTACAGATTCCGGAGTGTCTGAATCAGATCCTATACGTGCAACGTGAGTCTGTGGAAACTTCGGGTGCACAGTGGAGCTGGGACAGAGGAGGACAAGTGCTGAGTACGCAACACGATGTTGATTTTCTTGGACGTCTCTCGCAATCGTGACGTCAGCACCGGCGGGAAGCAAACGTACGTCCAGTGGCGTAGAAACAGGGGGGCCGGGGGGCCGTGGGCCCCGGGTGCAAGAGGCCAGTGAGGGGGGGGGTGTCAGATACGTCTGAAGACACCCCTCTTTCCGCCGGCTACTTCCGGGGAGGGGGGTGACAGAAGACCTATGGGCCCCGGGTGCCAGACGACCTAGCTACGCCACTGCGTGCCTCACGAGTCTGTCACATAAAGGGGAGAGAGAGAGAGAGAGAGAGAGAGAGAGAGAGAGAGAGAGAGAGAGAGAGAGAGAGAGAGAGAGAGAGAGAGAGAGAGAGAGAGAGAGAGAAACTCGGTGCCCTTCCACTCTGTGAAGAAAAATGACCAGCAAAGCGGTGCATGTGGGCCCCTTAATGGGGAACTGCACCTCCGCGACGGGTCGGCCCACGATTGCCCTATCTTCGGGACCAGCCCACGTATGGGGAGTGCTTACCGCCTGCTTCACCTCCGCCACGGGTCGGGCCGATATTGCAGTATCTCCGGGATCGGCCCACGTATGGGGAGTTTTTTGTTTACGACACGAAAATTTCCTTGGACGGTAGAGGTATACAGCTTCGCCGTAAAAGATAGCGGTGTCTTTCGATGCGAAAGCCGTACTTGTCGAACCAGTGGAGTGATCGACACGCATTCCCTGTTGGAAATCGATACAAATGCCGTGACATTGGCCTTCGCTTTACGGCGTCTCGCCTGAAAGCCAAGGCGTCAGCGATAAGGTGCCGTCGGCTTTGACGTAAGGCTCTCGATCCCGCGGACACTTCTGCGCGAGTCGTGAACGAGATATTGGACATCACGATGGTTGCGGAAACGACAGGGCAGCTTGCCAAGATCGTCCGACCCACGGTTTTATCGCGCGCCTGACGGCAGCTTATGCCCGTGTCAGACGGTACCTATACAGCGCCGAGGATGTAAATACAAACTGAAAACCGGAATGAGCGCTAACGACTATTAAAGTTATCCTTCTGTCAAGTTCGCATCTTCCATTGCGGTCAAGGTGACCGGGTAATTTTATCTAGAAGTAGTGCGACAGCAAGAGCTCCGAGGTGGCATTATACGCCGCGGTGGCTAATGTGGATATGGCGTTGCGCTGCCGAGGAAGAGGTTGCGCGTTCGATTCCCAGTCGCGGAAACCGCGTCCTGGTTTGGGCGGAACGCCAATGCACTGGTGTATCACGTTTTGAGTGAGCTCCAAAGAACGCCGTGTGGTCGAAATCGTTCCGCGGCGCTTCGCACTGTGCGGTTTGTGGACGTTGAAGACAATAGTTGAAGTTTTCCAAGGTGCCGGAAAATATCATGCAGCTGCGCAACTATGCAGACAGACAGCATGTGAGCGTTACCTTTGTTTCTTCCTGCTTTGACAGACAGACAGAGAGAGTAACTCATACAGACCCGTACGGACGCATTGAAAGATAAACGTGTGCTCTACTAGCCAGCGACGAAGTTGTAGAAATTTCACAAACAAATATGGCACCAGCGCTGTCAAGACATTAATACGAATCGGCGTCTGCCAAGGTGCCTAGGTGGGTGCAGGCAGGAGTGAGCGCGCACAGGCAAGCGAACGTGTGGTCTGACCTAAAGTGTTGTGTGGTCCGGGGCTAGTTGCGTGTTCAAAACTAAACGAAATAAGCGAGACCCAACGGCTACAACACCGATAAGTAGGGTAGCCAAAGTTTAATTCCTATGTGGGCGGGCGCGGGCGAGCGTGAGCAGACGATAGTCGGCTTCTACCGGAAGTATACGCGTAAGCCTTTTCGAAATTCGAATGCCCACTTTCGCTTGTTTCTTGCGTGTATATTAAACCGCTTCAATAAATACGCACAACAGTCTGTAGAAAGAAACGGACTCAGCTGATGTCAGCTGTCAATCAAGAGCAGCCGTCTAGGGAAACACTGCACATGGCATTTATGCAAGCCGGCGGCAGCTTCGAAGCGGTTGAGGAGAAGGCCTCGTTTGAAAAGAGAGTGTTTGATCAAAAGGTGACGTCGGCGATCCACTTGCGAGATCCGCGCGCCACGCACTGCCACTAAAATTTGGCTATCTTCACAGAAGCGTATGCTGCTCCCGGACTGCGTTTCTTTCTTTTTTTAACCGTTCCGGGAGTTCGTTCACGATGCGTTTAAGGTAAAACATATGCCGGCTACGCATTTTCTCCATATACGGAAACAAAATATATTTCATAGAGTGATGGAGGGATGGATGGAAAAACTGTATTGAGGTCCACTAGGTCGCGCTAGTTTCCTAGCCCGAAGAGGGCCGCTCCCACGTTGGGACATCAGACTGCGCAGAGCTGCGTCCCACCGTTTTTCAGTGTTGTAAACACATCCGTTATCCTGTAAACCTTGTAAACACATTCGTTATCAAGAAGAGTAAAACGCGTGTGACACGGGAAATCGCACAACCTGAATGCATGTCCAGACTTGGGGATGGGATGCATCAGCATGGCGTCCATCACGCTTTCGACAAAGAGCTGAAATAACCCCTGGCTCGGACAGCACGTATATACTCGTCAATCATTCGGTATATTGTCGGAAGCTCAGCGCTCATCCTTGTCGTCTCGTCTCCATCCGTGTCTTTTTTTGCGCTGCCGTCTATTCAAACGCGCTTTTTTTCCCCACGAATCGCCTCCGGTGCATGCAGCTGACAAAAGCATAGCCTTCGTGGTCTCTCTCTCCTTTCTTTTCCCCCCTTATTACTGCAGCGGAAGGATCACGACCGGCACACCGATTATGCAATCATATTTAATCCGATCCAATTCGATAGGGTTTTGTGGTAGGCAGCCATGTTGCTTGTGGTGGCTGGTGATGGTTTTTGTGGAACAGGCTGAGCGAGCACAATTTTTTTTTTTTTTTTGCGCTCAGTGTCCATTAAAAAAATAATATGTCTGGTGGTCGTTTAAGACAGTGTTTCGCTTCCAAATTGTCGGGCATCATAGTGATTTAATCCTTGCATATGCGTTATCTGCTCTTTGAAGGCCCTCTAATTTTGCGCACGAGAGCTGCTACGGACCTTGTAAATTTTATAAATCTGTATTTGAAAGTAGTCGTAGGAGTTAATATTTAGGAAACACGACACACCGCTCTCCGATACTTGAAAGGTACATGGTAATCACAAATTGTGCAGCTTAGTTGGCCAAGGTGACGACTTTGCAATTTCTCCGAATGACCTCGCCGCTTTGGCTTGAGAAGGCATTGCGGCAAAGCCAGCCGTTAGGCAGAATGCGTGTTGGTCGTTCCAGGAATCACCCTTCTTTCGATAAGATCACGCATTCGGCGACTGGAAACAACGAGCACAATTCAACGAACGCCGATATTGATTCGAAGGCTCAAGCTTGTCAAGGCGCTTTGTCAGCAATCCGTATCGATTAAAACCTGTATTTTCAAGAGGAAGCGCCTTTTGTTGCTCTTGTTTGCCATACAGGCGACGTCTCCCATCAGCTGATCGTCATGTGTTGGTCGCTGTTATGTGTGAGCGTTGAGTGCTGCTTGTAACAATGCCGATCAGTGCGAACAATTTTTTTTTTCTCTGATATGTTAGGCCCATCGACGGCAGCTTGCATGAGGGTCGGTGACCGTTAACGCGTGAGCACAATGAAGCGGCGGTTGCGACAAATGTCCTTTGGGACCACAAGTGTTTGTGTGATTGATTTACTGACGGGGTTTTCCACGTGGCAATATAACTCGGGATATGACGGACACCAGTGCGCAGGCCTGCGATTTACTTTTAATGCTTGGACTTTTTTTTAACACCCACTCAAAGCTTCGTAGATGAGCTAAGTACGCGAAAGTATGCGAACGTTACCCAACAACTTGGGTTACTAGGTTGTGCCCGAACAGACAACATGGCCCACTCACTATATGATTTGATTTGATTATGGGGTTTTACGTGCCAAAACCACTTTCTGATTATGAGGCACGCCGTAGTGAGGGTCTCCGGAAATTTTGACCACCTGGGGTTCTTTAACGTGCGCCTAAATCTAAGTACACGGGTGTTTTCGCATTTCGCCCCCATCGAAATGCGGCCGCCGTGGCCGGGATTCGATCCCGCGACCTTGTGCTCAGCAGCCCAACACCATAGCCACTGAGCAACCACGGCGGGTCCACTGACTATATGCAACTGGGCATGTAGCACCACTGCGTGTGTGTCCGAACGGACAACCTGGACCATTGCGCACGTGCAAATGGCCGCGTGAACATTCTTGGACAGCACGAAAACTAACCCATAACGGATTTGTCCCATTCGTTGGCTCCCAGAAGAGAGGGCACAACAGGCGTGAAGTCTGCAAGAAAGAAAATTGAAGCAGTCCGCTACAGGGAAGGGAAGAAGTCGGCAACAAAAGTAAAGGGAACAAAATGGGACCCTATAGCGCGATGCACGGAGTAAGGAAGGCATAGGAGAGGCCAGCCTGGATGAGCTTAAGAGTGTGTGGCGGAAGTCACGCGGTATTTTTCGCAAAGGAGCTCTGGGACTGGTGAGCCAACCATCCTCGCTGCCAAGCAACCGCGCTCCTTATTAAGCTCTCGCTGTTGCTGTCGGCCTCCTAAAAGTGAGATTCGCCGTATATTTCATCGTGCTACGGAAAAACACCGAGGCGCGTCAGCTTCACTAAAGCTGTGACGGAAGTTTGGCAGGTTATTGTTGTGACGGGTGTCAGCAGGCGCACACTTCGGTGGCTCGTGACAACGTAAGCTGAAAGCAAGCGCCCATTATCTCCGGCAAGCTGAATGGAGTTGCAAATGCAGATGGCACACTCCAAGATGGCTGCCTTTCGGAGTGAAAACATGACCTCAGGGCCTCTCCTATTTTTTTTTCTTTCCTCTATGGCGTGGGGGGGGGGGGGGCAGATAGATAGATAGATAGATAGATAGATAGATAGATAGATAGATAGATAGATAGATAGATAGATAGATAGATAGATAGAGTTTAATGCCAGCTATTCTTGCACACATAAATTTTGGCGAGACGGTACAGGCCCGGTGTGCTCAGCGGCAAAATAGCCCCTCAGCCACAGCAGCGGGCCTAACTTTGGATTCATCGCCAATGTTCCTTGCAAATTACTGTCTACCTTAGAAGCTACAATGTAAAGACCACATTAGAAGTACAACGGAAAGGAGAAATCGTTGTGCTCGGAATCCTCGATCGGCACTGAATGTAGTACGTTTGTGAAAGGAAAGGGAAAAAATCAGTTTCATCCAAGGTCAGTTTCATCATTACAAGTGATAGAAAGGTTTAGCGCTCAAGTGAAGGCGTCTCGGAACGCTAATGTGATGAGGCCGAAGAGACATATACGGACTGTAAGCCCTAAGTCAATTGTGTTGGACATTGCAGACTTTCCGCAGATGCCTCCTGCCCCTACGTGCTCGGGAGACAAGTTTGAAACATTCCAGTGTACCTGGGAGACTCCGGACAACCGGGTCGAGTCACGGTACTCCGTCAGCCTGCGAGTTGGGTAAACATTCTTTTCTGCTGTACATTAAGAAGGTAGAAAGGCACGTCACGAATATGACCACTAACGGTCTTTCTTAATTTAATTTTTTTTTCTGGTTTACCAACAGGCCGAGAACAGTGTTCAGCCGTATCGAGTGCAACAAATCCGTGGGCATCGAGCCGCGAAATTTAACGTGTCAGCTGAAGACATCTGGAAGGATCATCTACCGGATCGAAGAAGAGGTCCTCCGCTTCGAGGTCGTCGGAAGCAACATGTTTGGCGCTAACCAATGGGAATACGTCGTGGACCACTTCGCCAATGGTGGGTCTCATTGTTTGATTGTCTGCTAACCGTTGTAACGAGATGTGAAATGCGTCGTACACACGTGTGGAAGATCCAGCCGTGTGTTCACATCTTCAGCTAATATCTTGCGAACGGCGAAAAAAAAAAAACGCTGCTTGCTTGATCACATGACAGGGGCTTACGAAAGCACGACCCCGAAGGTACACAAGGAGTCAATTCTTGGAGTTTGATCAGATAAAACTTAATTTATGTGCCTAAACAATATTTCAACAGGTATAATAACACCACATGACGCTTCGTATCCTTCACTGTTCCTTCTATTTCATCCTGGATTGCCGCGTCATGTGGAGTTGCATTTGAAATGTAATAAACATCCATTTGTCGTGGTCGGTGATAGTGCAGCGTAACGTCTCAAACAAAAAGTATGAACATTTACCGAAACCGTTGGCAAAATATAGACTAAACGCATGACATATAGTGGAGCTTGCATTCGTAGCCTAATCTTACATCAGAATAGTTTAGCTCATCTTTATTGGCTTCATGCTAAAAGAAAAGGTAAACGCCGATGTCCACAAAAGTGGACCTTTGGACGGAGGAGGATATACTGTCTGTGATGCTATGGAGACTTTAACAGGCTTTGTAGCGATCTCTGAATCTCTTGAAAAAGCCGTTACTGTGAAAATGCCATAATCTGGATTGGAAACCCTGAAACGAACGTCGCGAAGCGATAAAGAAATATTGAATTTTGTTTTCTACTAAGTTTATTGAATTTAATTTGTGCGGTTCACCACGAGAGAGAGAGAGAGAGAGCTTAACCAGAGGCGAATTTACGGTTCGCTACCCTGCACTTGGGTGGGGTGGATATAGGGGTTGTAAAGACGACAAAGAGCGAGAGGCGAAAACAAGAGAAAAAAGGAAGAACAAAAAGAAAACAGGTAACAGAAAAGGTTTTCCAATCACAGGCGGCAAGTCAATTCGGTCAGATTAGCATCTGGACTATAGAGCCATCTTTCTTGTAGTTGCTTGTGACGGTTTATGCGATAAAGACTTCAGAAACTAGCATCTTATTTAAAATTGCGTGTGCTATAAAAACAATGTTCGCTCGTTTTTTTTTTTTTTAAACAGCGTTTCGTAGTGGAACTGTCGGGCATCACAGTGCTTCTATTTTTTAAACTGCTTTCTCGGAGCCTTGAATTTTCTGTTAAGAAACATCTTGAATTTCCTACACTACATGCTACGAAACCGGCATTAAGTAAAATATGGCTACAAATTTTTCATAAAACATAATATGTTTTTGTGAACTGCGGGCCATCTATAAAAGCGCCTTTCTTTCATCCTTTTTTTTTTTTCAGTGGTGCTGGAACCCCCGAAGCGCGTGTATTGCAATGCCATGGCGTTCAATGCCAGCGTGAACTGGACGAGTTTGCCTCGTATATCGACGTTTCCCGACGTCGTGTATGAAGTGAGCGTAAAACAGGACAATGGCGAAGACATCTTGATATCGGTAAGCTGTAGAGATGCCGCAGCCGCGGAATTTAGCTTCTCGCTTCGTCTTTATCGCTTTTTGTCTTTTGGAGTTGCGTGTGAGACCTACAAGTGTGAGATCTACCTCTCACCTTCAAGTGTGAGAGCGTCGGCAGTCCACGTACTTGCACCATGAGGACAACTCAGTTCTGTATATTACGTTATATTTTACACGACCTTGTCACTGTGGCTAACAATTAGCTTGTACAGCTGCACTGACGCACATTTTCTATCACTGACACACACATGCGTCTCGCACGTACGAAAGTTAGCAAAGTTATGAAAGTTTGTTACCTCAATTTGTTACCAAAGTTGCTCTCGAAAAGCCGGTCATGGCATCACCGGCAATGGAGGGCCTTTGCGTGTTCGTTATTTAGGTATACGCAATGGCGTTTGCGAAATGGCGGGTTAACGGACGCTGGTATACCAACATCTTGTGACGATTCTTCTAAGCACAATGCCTTACAGACAGGTCTTTGTGCTTCATCAGTGTTCTCGTAAAAAAATATATAACAATTTAATAGTCATTGTGTTCACGATTACGCCGCTGCCAAAACTATACAATGAAGAACGAAGTTCCTGCAATAATAACTCCGTCTTTGGCTGAGCTCTGCGCGTCCAGGTGGTGCCTTCAACGCTGCCACTCACGTTTACGCTCCTCCGGTAACCCGCAAACGGAATGATGTTTGCGGGTTCATAATTGGATATTAATAATTTGAGGAAAGTTTTTGGAAGTGGCGCCATGAGAGCCCTGGCAGTTCTAGGGTTTGAAGATAGCTGCACCGCAGGTCTTCTTTTTTTCTTTCTCTCTTATTCTTTTTGTGTGGTTCTCCGCACATCCGTCACACACCACTGGGCCTGTATACAGATGACCTTCACGCGCCCAAGCTCTAGGCACCTGTGGTGCAGAAGTGGTTTTGGAATAATTTCATGAACTGTATTCCAAAAGTGGCTGACCATGACATATCAGGGGATGGATTCATCCTTAAATGTAACCTTGACACAGCGTGTACTCCCAAGGTGGCCAATGGACACCATGTCAACACCGTCACTGGCAGGATTTATAAGTATTGTGAGATCTGCGTTCAATGTATCTATGTGAAATATCATAGACGCATGTGGTGGTACCGTCTCTAAGTGTACGACACCGGACTTTGGTGTTGTTCAGCTGCGTTATATGGCGCAGTGTACCCAGCCCGCTCCTACTGACAACATCAATGCCCAGAATCTTTCTTCTCCTATTGAGTCTCGCATACTTGGTTTCATTGTGAGCCATATTTTCTAAGTATAAATATAGAGCGTGCCTATTCAGGACACGCGGAGGGCTCGCTGAATTCTCTGGCAAGAGCAAGATGGTATGCGGCGAGAAAAAATGGTATGCGGCTAGCACCGAGGCACGGGCTTCATAGTGGACACACTCGATGCACAAAAGCGTTGCTGCCATTTTTGGAGGCTACTGGACTGAGTGACCGTCTGTGATATAGAGCAGGGAACTGTTACTATTTCGGCGATATCCACAGGGCACTTCCTCTTCTTCATTTAATATTTCCCTCCCCGTTCCCCTTCCCCAACTACCGGGTAGCCAACCGGGCTCAGCCCTTGTTAACATCCCTGACTTTCATTTGTCCCTCCCCCTCCCCCCCCCTCTCTCTCTTTTGATGGCGAGGGTACCTGAGATTCAAGACGGTAAAGAATGAATAACTAAAAAAAAGACACCGAGGACCCCTAAGCACTTATGAGCTGTGAATGCGAAAGCATTAATGTCCACACGAACGCCGCTGAGCGGTCCTCCGAGTTTTGAACTGCGAGTAACGTTTTCGAGTTTTGACTGCGAGGTATGTCATCGAGTACTGCGAATAAATTGGTGCGGGTTGTCTTCTTTGTGTAAGTCCTGGAACGCAGGCGATCTGCTTTACCGAAACAATAAAGGTTGAACTGAAGCCGCAATTACCTGACAACTACAAGCGCTGGGTGATGGACAAGAAGATTGCAAAGACACTGCTGCGGTTCATGCTCGTGCAGGATGCAGAGTTGGAAACGTTTAACTTTCTTTTATTCTTTATGCCCTGTGGCAAACCCTCCCCAATAATGAAACGAAAAAAAGAAAGTACACTGCACTCGTTCTTTTGCGGTATTGCGATAGCAGGAAGGGAGTGAAAATGGAGTTCTGTGCATTGTCAAAATCCGCCATATTATCAAATATCGCCTATAGTCAAATGTGGCTACATTATCGGCTATTATTGCCTCAGGGGGCTATACTACGACCTCTCTGGTTGCCTCAGAACGCCGCCACTGCAGAATTTGACAATATGGGGAAATCGAAAACGTCCAGAATGGCACCTCGAGCCAGCGTATGACGTCATGACGCATTCACTACTTTTTTATAGATATTCAAACAGAAACTGATTCATTGGAACAGGTACTGTGCACTTTATAATAAATTACTTAGGCCGCTGTGGCGCTCGCCAGCATTTTTATAAGATTTGGAGGATTCGAACCTTCACTTACAAAACGCACGAAAAATTACTGGTCGGGAAGATCAGATAAATGCATCTATAAAGGCTTCAAGAACGACGCGCCATAAAGACGTTTGACCAACTTTTCTTTCCAACAGGTTCAAAACAGGCACGCCGCCACTGTTGAGGAGCTCATACCGAACACACGGTACGAGTTCTCAGTGAGGGTCAAGTTCGCTAAGGCCACGGACAAAGTATGGAGCCCTTTCAGCCACAGTCGCTACTGCAAGACCGACAAAACACGTGAGTCCTGTCAGCTAAACTGAATTCTGGGATTTCACGTGCCAAAACCACGACTCGATTATGAGGTACGCCGTAGTGGGGGACACAGGATGAATTTCGACCACCAGGGGATCTTTAACGCGTCCCCAATGCACTCGACGAGGGCGTTTTTGCATTTCGCCCCCATCGAAGTGCGGCCGCCGCGGCAGGGATTTGATCCCGCGACCTCGTGCTTAGGAGCCCGACACCGTAGCCGCTAAGCCACCCCGGTGGGTAATTCCTGTCAGCTAAGGAGTGTAGACGGTACACCAGGCGGCACGAAAGCGGCATAAAAGTTATGAAATGCGGCACCGCTTATTAACTATAATTCTCATTCACCCCAAAGGCACGGGGGTGAATAAATGATCCCACATCTCATTCTTAACCATAATCCATTATAATTTTCTCCAAATCCTGAACCCTAGCCCTGTATCCTGCGGGCTGACTGACTGACGCCTTCGGCAGGCGATCTCAATTTGAAATCGTTAATCTGGGAGGAATTAACAAAAAGTTAACTGAAACGTGAGCAACATCTGCCCGGTATTTATTTTCTGAAGTATTCCATTTTTGTAGCGGCTGCTTCAAGTTTAAAATGCAGCTGCGCGTTCTATACGGCCGCTTCGGGCTCCGACGCAGGTCGCCCGTAGCTCGCTGTTCAGAATTCGATACATATGGGAAATTTGTAAACATCGATTAGCTCCAGAAATACACGCCGAGTTAACTGTGTCTGTCTCGACAGAAAAACCGAAACCGAAAGTGCTGCCAAATGGCGCCCGGACTACACTGCCTCTGAATACATGTACAGAATCTCCTGCCCCATAGCTTTCGCTTCACAGCCAGAAAAGTTGTCCGCTGGTATAGTCACAATTATTTCACCGTGTTAACAAAGGGGAGTTTATTTCGGTATTACTAAACGTAAATATGCAACACCCTGCGATTCGGTTTTCCTTTGTACCGGAGAAGTATGATACAATAACTAAAAAATTATGCACATTTCCTGCTCAGGACCGACAGTGTTGCCCAAAGTGGCTGACAACAGCTTCATCATCCAGGACCTCGACGACCGCCGGAAAGTTCGACTTTACTATCAGGTAACGACTCACGCTCCCTCGTTCATGCGCCTGTTACCTTAAATCAAGTACATACAAAACTGTTGTAGTAATACAGAGAGGGACAATCACGATCTATCCGATCATGGTTTAAAGAATGTTAAGACAGTATTGCAATTGTTCTTCCTTTCGTGCCTGGCCATTGCTTTGGCCACCGACGTGCCCACGTTATCGCCAGAATCACCCTCACTAAGGCGGTGGATGATACCAGCAGAGTAAAATCGACGGAAAAGACTCGTTGAATTATGTCGGTTCATATCCATTGGATGAGCAAGATACCGTGATATCGTCCGCGTAGATGGTGTGCCTGACGTCTTCGATGTGCCCGAGCTTTTCGGCCACTCCGATCATTACCAGGTTGAACAGCATCGGCGAAATGACCGATCCCTGCGGTGTGCCGGTGCTCCCGAGCTTCTTCTCTTGCGTCTGTAGGTCGCCTGCTCGTAGCTGGACGGTGCTGTCCGTGAGGAAGTCCTTGATGTAGTTGTAGGATCTTTCGCCCATGTTGAGCTTGGAGACGGGACAGAATCGCCGAGTGTTTCACCTTATCGAAGGCGCTCTGCAGCTCGAGCCCTAGTATTGCTTTGTTGTCGCGGGCGCTGCCGCCATCATCGATGATTTGGCGTTTGAGCTGCAGCATCACGTCCTGCGTGCTGAGGTGCTGTCTGAAGCCGATCAAAGTGGCCGGGTACAGCCCTTCTCGTTCCAGGTAGTCTTGCTACCTGTTGAGCAGGACGTGCTCCAGCACCTTGCTCACGCGGGACGTGAGCGAGATGGGCCGGAGGTTATCCGTGTCCGGCGCCTTCCCCGGTTGGGAATCAGGAAGGTCTCGGCTGTCTTCCACAGCTTTGGCAGCGCGCCCGCTCTCCAGCACATGTAGTATTTTGCGAGCTTTTCAATCGAGCCGTCATCGAGGTTCTTGAGCGCCTTGTTCGTAACGAGGTCTGGGCCGGCTGCCGACCGGCTGTTGAGGTCGTGCAGGGCCGCGCGTACCTCCTCGACGTCGATGTCACGATCGAGCTTCGCGTTAGGCAGGCCGCTGTACGGCGCGTGTTGTTCGGTAGGTGTAGTCGGCAGGTATTTGTCGTTAATGCGCCTGGTGACTTCGTCGACGTCGTGTGCTGAGACCGCCCGATGTATCAGCCTGGCGAGTCTGTCCCTTTGGTGCGACTTGGTCTTGGTTTCGTCGAGCAGGTGCCGCAGCAGGTTCCACGTCTTCCTGCTATGCATCTGCCCGTCTGCCGCGTTGCAGATCTCGTTCCACTGTTGCCTGCAGAGAGCGCGGCAGTGATCCTCGATCGCGCGGTTCAGCTCCGCCACCTTCTTTCTCAGTCTGCTGTGAAGCCGTTGTTTCTTCCAGCGATTGAGTATCGACTGTTTGGCTTCGATGAGGTGCGCAAGCCGGCTGTCTACTTTGTCGATCTCCGCGCCCGTTTCAATCTCTTTGGTCGCGTCGCGTACGCTCTTGGTGATTTCGGCCGTCCACGAGTCGATGTCTTCGATCTCGTCGTCACCGTCGCTCTCCTGGCTTCTGGCATCTCGAAAGGCATCCCAGTCTATCCATCTGTGTGTTTTGATGCTGGTGTCGTTGTGTTCCGGTATGCCGATTTCCACGATGGTGTGGTCGCTGCCTAGGTCGGTCCCCGTGTTTCTCCAGGTGATCGCGCCCCGGATGTCGTTCTTGACGAACGTGAGGTCCGGAGTGGTGTCCCGGGACACAGAGTTACCAATTTTCGTCGGATGTGTCGGGTCCGTGATGAGGGTGAAGTCGAGTTCCGTGGCGTCTTGGTACAGGTCGCGGCCCTTTGCTGTGTACTTGTTGCAGCCCCAGGCAGGGTTCATCGCGTTGAAGTAATGTCTTGAATCTCTGTTTTCTATGAGATGGGTTGCTGTAGACGTTGAGCAGAAATATGCTTCCTTTTCTCTTCCTGCCCGGGATGATTTCGGTGAGCGTGTGCTCGATCTTGATATAGCTCTGCAGCTCGTGTTCGACGAACGTGAGTCCCTTGCTGACCAGGGTGCACAGGCCTGTGCCGTCGGGCGGTCCCTTGTGCACTCTGTAGCCGGGGAGGGACGGTGCGTCGGTTAGTGTTTCTTGTAGTAGTATAACGTCTGGCTTGCGCGCGGCATGTACGATGTGCTGTTCGATGACTGCCTTCTTCCTTCCGAGGCCGCGACAGTTCCACTGCCACGCGGTTACACCTGCTGCTGCCGGTGTTGCGTTGGCGGCCATGATTGCGTTGGCGTGTACGGGGCTCCCTGGTTTGGTGGATGTTGCGACAAGAGGGGCGCAAACGTCGGGTGGCTTACCATCGGCTGTAGGGTCCTTTCGATGCAGGCGACTCTGTTCCTGTTCTCGGCTTGGTAGGTCTCCATTGTTTGTTTCAGTGCTGTCACTGCTGCGATGTTTGTCGTGATTAGCTGTTCGAGTTTGCTGAATGTCGCTTCGAATTTCGCTTCGAGGCTGTCGATGCGATCGTTTTCTGTTTGCGTGCGCGTGGCCTCGACGGCTCACTTCTTCGGTGCCGGTTCCTCTATGGCTTTCTCCTGGATGTTCGTTGTCGTTTCCTCGGTCTTGCTTGTGCTTGGCGTGGGTCTCTGTAGAGGCTCGTTGTTGCATAGCAGCAACTGACGGATCTCGGCGATCTCTTTCGTGAGGTTGTTGATGGTCGCTCGCAACGCCGCGTTTTCTTGTCTTAGGATCTCATTTGCCTCCCGCACCTTATTCATATCTTCTTTCTTCGTGGTTTCGGTGATTTTCTGCGCGTCCCTTATATTGTTTCCTTTCGCTGCGTCGACCCAGCTCACTCGCTCACGTGATGGTGATGTTTTCCTGCTGAGTCTTCTCTTGCAGCAGCTGCTGTCTCTGGATTTGGGCGCGCGGTTTTCCGATGGGGTCCTTGACTTTCGCGCATCTGCCGACTTGTCGAGTGGCGGGAAATCGCTCTCCGACAGCAGCTGGCGTTCGGCCTGTCGGCGCTCCCATAGTCGCTTGCGCACTACGTAGGGGATCTTGTATTTCGCCTTGCACGTTCGGCCTCCGGTCGGGTGGTCGTCTCCACAGAACTGACATTTTGGGGTACAGCGATGGTCTTCTATAGGGTTCGCGAGTCCGCAGGCCAGGCACGTCTTGATTGTGGGAGTCGGGCACACGTCCTTGCGGTGTCCCACTCGGCCACACTGCTGGCAGACGTCGATCTGTTTCTTGTAGAGGCGGCACGGTATCAGGGTGACTCCGTATCGGACGAAGTTCGGTACCTTGAGCACCTGGAACACCACAATCAGAGTGGTCGTGCTTCCAATCCTTTTTTCTTCTTTAAACGCACGTTGAAATATAAGCTTCCGGCGTAGAGTTTCCAACCTACAAACTTGCACATTTCATTTTCTTTGAAATTTGCCAGCTTTTTGAATAAAAAGTATTCCTCCACTTTGCATATTTACGCAGAACCAAACTGCCATGTTCAATGTCTATCAGATCTATTCGGCCTCACTCAGCGATGTGCTAGCGTGCAGGTTAGCTGAGATGGTAAAGTGACCGCCCCAAAAAAGCCGTTTGTCCCAGGTTCAATCCCCGAAAGTACATGTGCTGTACAGGAGTACGTTTACCTAGGTCAATTAATGAAAGGGGACCCGTGATCATGAAAAGGAAATTAACAGAAGAATAAAAATGGCTTGCAGTATATGCCGCAGGCATTAACAAATCCTGACTGGGAGTTCACCGCTGGCATTGAAAAGAAAAGTGTACAATCACTGCATTCTGCCGGTGCTCACATACCGGGCAGAAACTTGGAGTTTAGCAAAGAAACTCGAGAACACGGGCCGCGTAAACTGCGATGGAACGAAAACTATTAGGCGTAACGTTAAGAGACGGGAAGAGAGTGGTGTGGGACCAGAGATATTCCAGCGCAGAGCCGATACTCCAGACAACATTAGGAGAAGAAAAAGATGGAGCTGTGCAAGCCGTATAATGCGGAGGGTAGATTGCCGGTGGACCATTAGAGTTACCGAATGGGTGCCAAGGGAAGGGAACTGATGTCGAGTACGACAGAAAACTATAGGTGAGGTGATGAAATTGGGAAACTTGCAGGCGCACCTAGCGCAAGACAGGGGTAATTAGCGATCGCAGGGAGAAGCCTTCGTCCTGTAGTGGACATAATGATAGGCTGATCGGGATGATGATGCTTGAAGTACGGGTAAATATCTGGTCACTGCATGTTATTGTGATTCTCAAGTGGAGAGAAATTTTATTCAAGTTGTATTGAAGGTTGCGTGAGAACAGAAAGTTTTTCGCATTTCGCAAGTATTCTGTTAAACGTTGGTCGCGACAAGACGATCGAGTGTAGATTAAGTCGCCCCACTTACAACTTTCTTGCTTCTTACAACCCTGTCGACAAGGGTCCCTTTCTGAGACTTCTAAATCAACGAAGTAATCTATTATGTTGCTCCGAGATGGACGAGGCAGCGGATCAAATACAAATTATTCAGTTTCGCCCCAGTCTCCAAGATGAGGCAGTGTCAGGCTCCGGCTAGCTCCGGCAACATGTATAAGAACGCGTAGTTTTGAAAGGAGGCTTAACCAATAAGCAGAAGTGGGGGAATATCACCTGCCGTTTTTCCCATCAGCTGTCGAGTTGTGGAACAGGCTGCCGAGCGATGTCATGAATGTTAACACCAGTTCGCCACACGTGTTAAGCAAAAATTTTGGTTGTTCCCAGAAAAGCGACGTTCTCCCAGTTGTCCCATCAAGTGCTGCACGTAATGATGCATCTGGCTTTTAAATATGTTGTTTGTAGCTTGCCTGACAATGTGAACGTCGCGTGTTGCAATGTGTGCGCTGACTTTCTTGTTGAATGCTCTTTTCAATATTTTAACTATTTGGTCCTACGTTGTTCTTTTTTTTCTCTTACACATGTATGTATTCACTTTTGTTGTTCCCAAGATTATTACTCGTACTTATTGAGCCTGGCGCAAGCTGGCCCACCGGGCAAGGCACGTCGAAAGCGCCATCATATAGGGCCCCTGGATTGAGGGCTTATCCCCAAATAAAATTTCCTTTCTTCAATTACCTTTATACACATTCTCTCTCTTTCTTTCCTGCATGTTCAGGAAATAGGGCTCACAGTGTGCTTGAACAAATAACGGCGATGCTTTCACACGCACGGCCGACTTTTCCTCCTCGCATCTTTCCCTCTCCCCCGTCTTCTCACGAACCCCCGCGTGCAGCGAGTGCCCAAGTTTCTGTGGAACGGCGACCACATGAGCTACGTGCTGCACTGGTGCAGCAGCAGCGGCGACTGCGGCTCGCACAGGGTGTCCGGCGAGCGCTCCTACGCGGACCTGTTCAACCTGAGCCGCGTGGAGAGCTACACGTTCCACCTGTACTCGGAGAACGAGCTGGGACGCTCGCACGTGGGCGTTCGCGTGCTCGTGCCCAGCGCCGACCTCCGTAAGTGAAACAAACCCACCTCGCATCGCGCGAAGCGAACATAAACGACAGGAGTCGAACGCAGATATAGTGAACCGTTCGCTATGTCGAACTTACTGAACCGTGTTCACGGAATATCATCTCCCCTTCTTAACGAACATGACATTCAATACATCGGGCATGGGGAGTTCGCTGCAAAAAGCCATAAAGAAGCTTGCCGGGTGCGGACCGGAGCAGGTGTACGCGATATCTCGCGAATCCAGAGCGCTATTTTAACCCAGTGACGCTGAGAAACAGTTCGAGGCACTGGCAAAAATTAGTTCTTACTACGCTTATAGTTTCGTTTTTCGAGACAACAAAGCCTTATGTAACGTACGCGTCACAAACGTCTGTTAATGGAGTTTGGGTATGTACAACTTCTTGATGTATCGAATTTTAAAGCGTTAACATTAGCAGTGTCATAGGCTTTGTCAAAGTGTGTATATATATATATATATATATATATATATATATACGCGTAATGCTCGCGCATTTCACACACACACGCAATGCTCACGCATTTCCCTCGCACTTAGCAAAATCGCCCCTAAATTATTTTTTACCCATCAGCTTATTCGTTATAACCGGGTTCGACTTGTACAGTACCGGTTCCGAATCAAATAGAACACTATCCCCTTCATGGGTCCACTTATACGGCGAGCTAAATATCACAAAGTCACCAGCGCCGTTTCATTTTGGCAACGTTAACATCAATATATTGTTAAGAGGCGTATGTGTATGAACCCGCCCACATTGCAGCAGTACCTGGCAGGGGGAAGATGAGGGAGAACAAGGTGCCACACTGTTTCGACAGCCTTGTGGTATATTGTAAATATGTTCGCTTATTGTTTCTACCTCTGTGCGATCACCGGTACAATATTGAAGAAAGAACGGCACCTCAGGGATTCAGAGACACTACGTCATGCGCATCGTCGACTTAGCGTCGCAGCTTCGAACGACGCTTACGCGGATTGTCCCGAGTGGCCGTCTCTATCTCATTTTGTTTTCAACTGGTTAAAGCTGATACACTCGTGTCTCGTTGTATAGTCAATGTAGACCAGGAGCGCAGTCTCTCTTAAAGCCGGTCACATTTTAGCTAAAGACCGCGCAACGATCGATCCAACGAAAAATTATCACTAAAGTTATGAGCCAACAGGACAGTGCTGTTGATTATACTGCAAACCGCGGTTGCCAATATTCTAGTTGAGTCTAAGAGAATGAAATGGGGGAGCTGGACAGGACATGTAATGCGTTGGACAGATAGCCGGTGCCTCAGCTGGAGTTACAGAATTGGCGCCAACCGAAGGGAAGTGTAACGGAAGACGTCAGAGAACTAGACGGCGTGATCAAATCAGGAGACATGCAGGCATAAGATGGGGTCAGTCGGCGCAATACAGGGCTGACTAGAGAATCTCCGGGAGAGGCCTTCGTTTTGCAGTGGACATTAAATGGGTTGATGGCGGTGTCGGGAATTCCGGTGGCATTCAATGGGGCCGTGCTTAGACAGCGGCGAATAATCTCAAGATTCTTTCTATATGCGGCGTTTCTCATTGCCGCAGTCCTGCCACCGGTGCAACACGCCTACATCAGCGAAGCGAGGGACTCGTCGTCTCGCTTCTCGCTCGCCAAGTGGGAGAAGAGGAGGTCCGACCAAGTGCACCACTACACGCTGTTCTGGTGCAGCCAGGACGGCAAGGAGGCGGAGTCCTGCGCCGGCGACGTGTCCTGGGCGACGGTGAAGTCGGCCGGAGACGTCATGACTGCGGTCGGCTGCGCGTTCGCGGGAATGTGCAGGTACGGCGTCGCTACTCGCTCGGCGCAGGCCGTGTCGCCCATGGTGTGGATCGACTGCATTGTTCCTCGCAGCAAAGGTGAGACAATCGAACCAATCATACTTGAGACGAGCAATGGCGCTTGCAATTCGCTTCATGGATCCTTCTAGATGCACGTCTAAAACGACCCATCTGCCATCCAGCAAGCGCGTTCCACGAAGGAGCTAGACGCGTTCTGGTGAAACGAAATATACGGCCAGCATGCAGAATATCTGTACCATAATGGAACCCATTTGTAACCTTCCTTGGGGGATCACAAAGTAAAAGAACGCACGATCCGGGAAAACGTAATATGCGATAACGATTGCGGCAGCACTACAGATGGGGAAAAAGCTGCTCCAACATGAAACGTTTTTTTAACTTAAATAGAAAGCCAACGACCCAGTGAGAATTCACTAAATTGGAGCTATGATAGTCACTATTCAGAAGACACGAAGTAACTGTGTTCATCGGCAACATGCGGCGGTCCACAAATATGCCTTCGACGGATGACGTCGCGGCGTCAGTCGTGCGCCGTTTCAGTTTTTCAACATAGCAACCGGGAAGCTAATAAAGGTGACCCTATGGGCGCCAGACAGGACCGGCGTTTCAGAGCGTATGAGCTGGGAAAACGTAAAAAAAAAAAGATGTGTCAATGAGGTTTGATATACTACCTTGTTTCACGTGTGGCAGGTATTTTCGTACCCAAAATGGAAGGGTGGTCAATGCAGCCCAACTTTTCCTCACTAAAATTCACGCGGGGTGAGGAAATGTGCTTGAAAAACAGCAGAGCAGCTAGGTGGCTTGGCATTAATTTAGTCTTAGCAATGGATACCTTAGGGACCCCAGCTGTTTCCGTGAATTCGTGTATACGAGCCCTAAAAAAATTACTGGTTCGCTGCAGTGCTCTCCAAACATCTGAGACCTTTTCGTCGAGTACCCGCGGCCCGTATGACCTACCCCCCCCCCCCCCCTATCTTCTCCCACTCTGCCCTTTGCTCTTACAAGCACTGGAACCAACGAATGTTAGCTTTCGTCAATTCACTGTCTTGGTCTTGCCAGTCAATGATTGTCATTTCTGCGTTCTCCTCAGTACATTAGGCAGTGCTTGTAAAAAAGTCAATATTGTTGAAATATATACTATCCGATCAAACCGTGTTCCGTCGAACTTTTGACTGCACCAATGTCGGACACTTCAGCGCATGGGTGGCTTCCGTTTAGAATGCGTTCGCTAATGGGGTGAATCGTGCTGTTTATTGAATTTTTTTTTTCAATTCAAGGTGTCTATTTGCGTGTTCCAGAGTACCAGAACTTATTCGAAGGACAAGACGCCGTCCACTACGATGAAATCACCGACACGACTGTGCAGCTTGCTTTCCTCACTAAGTGTTCCGGCCTCGTCGCCAGCCGAGTTGTACGTGTATGTGCCATCCAGGGTCAGGACGAGCCACAACGAAACGACACGTCCTTGGAAGGAACAACTGTTACGGGCCTACACAATGGCTCAGGTACGTTATTGAGGCCTGAAATCTCGGCAATCGGCCCCGAAAACTCCTCCCGGAGCAGTTGTAAGTCTATAATGCTGCGCTGCATTGTTTGCGTATCTCTGTAGTAACGACAAGGAAATACTGCTCCTTTGGCATCAAATTTTCCCGCTGAATAAAACACTGTTACCGAAAACTTTGGGCTGTGCGAAGAGTTGTTATCTGGAAAAAAAATAAAAATAAGAAAAGCGGGACGGCGTTTTATTGCAATACGTAAAGAGGCCTGTGCGCTTTAGATACACCAATGAAGCAACATCTTATGTACAGGTCTTGTGCCATTATTTCTTGCTTTATTATGCAGAACACAGGTGGGCTCACTTGCACTACTTTGACGGTCAGAGTTAGACTACACTACCCGGCACAACGTACAAGGAAACGCGGGGGATTTATCCCAAATATTTTTCACAACAGAAGGCGGAGCGCCGTTTTATAGCACTCGGGAATCAACTCGAGCAACGTGCCCAGACTGGCACTAAAGCCTTTCGTTTCTGGTGACACGTGCGAGGCAAAAGAAACAAGCTTTCCTCGTGTTCTGCATGTTGCTGTGTGGACAGCCCCCGCCATGCAACCAATATAGCAGCAGTAAAAAGTTTTGTTGCAGTTGGTGCTTAACGAGAAAGCCGCCTTCGTTTTCCTTTTCGCAGACGCTGATCTCACGCAGTGTTTAGATCACGCCGTGGGCCCGGAAAAGGCGGTGCGCCTGTCCGGTCTGGAGCCAGCCACCACGTATCATGCCAGTGTGAGGACAATGCTCGAAGATGGAGCAACGGTTCATCATCGCCCTCTTATTTTCAAGACTCAAGCGAAATGTAGGTATTGCCAGTGCCTTAGCTAAAATTAAGAAGCGGGGAGCTGGAATATAGCCAAAGGCGGCGGTGTACAAGAAAACAAGCCTCCGGGTGGCACCTTTTTTTGCACTTCATCGAACTGTTGCTCAGGGCAGTTCACTTGTCATGCTTTTTATCGGCACCTGAGAACAAAGTACTTGCGTTATGAGAAGCTTTCTCTGTTTTTTTTTTCCTATTTCACATGGAATATTAGTTCTATCCTTCGCATATTAATTTTTTTAGCGCTGTTGAACCCACCTTCATCTAAGCTACAAGTCAGTCCGTAGACAATCCATTGATGTTGCACTGTTTATGAGCAGTTGTATATAGCATTTCTGTAGATTATACAAAGACAGAAGCGAACTTCCACAGGAAGGCATAATACTAGTTTATAAGCTGTTCACAGGCTATACATACATCAATTTTATAATGCAGCTATGTTTCGACTTACAAAGTTGCGCTTTTGGTCGCTCATTTGTAGAACACGTATAGAAAAAGAAAAAAGGAAATTGTGTAGGGAAGCAGCACAGCCTGTACCTGCGTACAGGCATTATGAACAAATGTTACAAGTGGTTCATGGCTCTTTCCTCTGTCTAAGTTAGATATTTTTGCATGTTCTTGTTGCTGCTTGTGTGACTTCGCCAATTTTATTTCGCTTTTGCTAGCAATAATAGTTATTTTAGCGTCCATACCTGATTTCACACTTCGACTCACAAGTTCTCCTTTGTTTACTGTAGTACTTTCTGAATTACATGCCCACCTTGAGTCGTAAAATAGATTAATGAGCCTGTCCGTAGATATACTGCAGTTAAAATGATGCCAAAGACATGTACTCGCGCAAAAGCGCTGGTGGTGCCATATTATCACTCTGGCATTAACCACCACCACTACACTGAACATTGCCTCCACACGCGCACCACCCAATCTCGGAGGACACGTACAGAACCCTTCTGCTACAACAACGACGCAGCACACACACACACACACACACACACACACACACACACACACACACACACACACACACACACACACACACACACACACACACACACACACACACACACACACACACACACACACACACACACACACACACACACACACACACACACACACACACACACAAAACGTATCTAGCGCGTTGTTGGAGAAGTATCAATAAGATTGCGCTATCACAGCTGCTGGTGCCGCTTTGGTATATATCCGAAGATATATCCACATGTCTACAACTGGACGAAAACGTCCATTTTCCAGAAGCGCTGGAGTTGAAAGCTCATGGGAGACCTAAAGCGATGGAGGTCCACAAGAGACGACTAGAATATTGGTAGGGAAAAAAGAAGTAGGGAAAAAGTAGAAAAGCAGCGGTCTCGTCACCAGCGTTATGTAAATTTACAAGATAGAGGTAGGTAGAATTCTATATTGCAATAGATGTACTAAAATCTTATTGTCTCACGCTGTAGGTCTGTATTTCTCACCGCTCGAGACGAAGGCGATGCCATTAATGATCAAGATTATGGCCATCATCATCTGCCGTCGACATTTTTTGGTAGACCATGAAGTGCAATATCTTTACGCACGAGCTAAAACTGTAATATTTTTTCCGTATGCTATTGCGAGGTCTAAACAGCTCTAGGATTTGCAATGCTCTGAGATATATATAAAAGAAAGATCGGAAGAAAACTTTGGTTTTACATACCGAAACCAACATTTGATTATGAGGCACGCCGTAGTGAGGGACTAGAGATCAATTTTGGCCAACAGGGATTCCTTAACATGCACCCAATGCACAGTACGCGGGCGTTCTTGAATTTCATCCTTATCGAAATGAGGCCACCCCCGGGATTCGATCCCGCGCCCTTGGGCTTAGTAGCGTAAACCCATAGCCACTAAGCCACCACGTCGGGTCTCAGATATTAAGTGCCGGTACAGCGCCGTAACCGAGACTCAACGTTTCTTTATAATCTGCGCTTACTTTTTTACGCAGCATTGTCCTTCATTGGCACTCCGTTCATCGTGTTGTACGTCGCCCTGGTGGTCGTCGCCGTTGTCGCCGTTCTCTCCTGGAAACGGTAAGACACGAAAGGCGCAGAAGTTATGGTTGCTCCAATCCGCAGGTCGGCAGAGTTCAAATCAGCTAAGCAAACTTGCCACTTCTTTGCAGTGTATCGGACTACATCTCGATGTACAAGAACACCCCCATCAAAGTACTCATCCCTGCAGACTTCGCGAAGGTAAATTCTAAAGTGTTTATAACAATCTGGCGCATTAACACGAGTGCCCCCAAATCGTATTCTCGCAGGAACCTATCAAGAAAAGCGAAAGCGTCCGCTCGAACCTACGAGAATATGTGTTAGGAAGCAAAGACTCTCCCTATGGATTGCCACAGGTGGGTGTGGAAACTTTGCACAACTTCTTTTTTATAGTTTTGATGGAGAGTTGGGATGTTAAAAACAGATCTCTCGGTACCGTGTATCAAATGTGTTCCGTGGCATATGGCGTCTGCTGAGATGAAAGATGTTTCACTGAGATGTTTCACTGAGATGATACGCCGTATGCCCCATAAAGTATACCCGAATTACATGTCATAGCATTTACTCTGCTAGGTATCTTGGGTCCGTTGTACTCGGTTCTCGCCATAAAAGCGATATCTTTTGTTGATACAGCAGCGAGAACAGAGTGCAAGTTCGCAATACATGAATCCATGAGCACTATGCGACTGCTGCCTCCTATAAGAGCAATATGCTGTACCAGGTTACGAAAAATAAAAAAATAAAGAAAGAAAGAATATTCGGATGTGTAGATACAAAAGTACGATGCAGTTTTCACCGTAGTGTACACAAAGACAAAGTTTTTTTTTTTTTTCACGTCGGAAAATTTTAGTTGAATATCTCACGGACAGGCGGTGCTGTAACGCTACTGGTACTACCGAAGCGCCATATCACTGAATGCCAAATCTAGCGATCCTGTCTATAAGATTTCTCGTTAATTAAAAAATTCCGCGCCTTTCTGGTTATATCCGAGAAAACCGCAGTACGCTACTGCGCATATATTTTCCTGTTTTCGAATTTTTGCTTTTCATGTTACTTGCGGATCATCTGGTGTACAACAGGCACATAAGCAAGCAGATACGGTGGTAATTTAACAGATTATCTGAGCGTGAACGAAGCAGACTCGAAAAGTTTAACAGTAAAAGGAGGCGTCCCTCTCCGAGACAAAGACTTTGAGCAAAGTGCGCACACAGTCCACGCTGACATGAATTAGTGCGCAGTGAAATAACACACCCTATAACGTAAAATAACTTGGAGAACTGTCGTGCACTGTTGTTTACTGTTGGTCGTGGCGCAGAACAAACGTTTCGGCGTAATAACACATTACGCCGGTTGGCGGGAAGCGCTCACGCATTTTGGGCGCACAGAAGAGCGACGAGGCCTGGTATGGGAAGCGATCACGTGAAGCCCCGCACGCCACAGTTATCCCGTTCCCAACTTAGACTGTGCTGACGGAGAGAAGCGGATCGAGATAATGGGCAGGTTTTCATCGTGTTGGTTCTGCAACGATATGACGGTCTCGATGACGTCAGTACACGCCCCGTAGAATGTAACGATGCTATTTGAATGCCATTCCATATCGCGCTTCGTCAGTGGTCCGAGCGGCGGAACGTACATAAGGAAGCAATGCAATAAAGCAAAATAAATCTATACGTTATACGGATTAAGATGTGTAATCCTGCTAAGAGCACTCCCAATGTCGTTAAGCAAGAACCGCGTTCAACTAGTCAGTTCGCAGAACACTCGCATGAAAATGTGTTTTTGACCCCATCCAGCGGATTACTTGCGCTTGTGTCCCAGTACTCATTGAACTAGTGACGTTCTTGCTACTGGGACGTTTAGCATCACAGACGTGACAGAATACTTCAGGGTTGTCTCCAATTTCTTTCTTTCTCTTTCCACCCAGATTGCACTAAGTGAAGCCCAAAAAGTCGAAGACAGCTCGCAGTGTCCAGAACTTGGCCGTCTATTCGGCGAGCTGTACCAATGCGATGGCAACGAAGCCGACGCTGCTGAGACGAGATCTGTGCCCGATAAGAGTTTCTCCACGAATCCACCGGCAGCCGGTTATTCCCTTGTCTCCACCACCCAGGACGACCCACAGCCAGACTCAAACGATGCCTACTCCAAGTTCTCAACGTTTCAGGATGCCCCCGAGGACGTGCCAACGCTTTCCTTGTCAGCCAACTACTCCAGGCTGTCCTCGATGTTCCTGGGTGGATTCGGCGCACAGTCTGGAGGCGCCGCACCCTCAGTAGCTGAGAAAAAAGGCTACAGCAAATTCGCAGCCTTCCTCGGCAAACCGAGCGCCGGCGACGAGAGCGAATCGGAGCCCTTAAAGCCCCCGGACTGCGCTGTGCCTGTGGAAGCGCCACGTCAGGCCCCGGCATCCCCCTACGTCCAGGTCGGCGAGAACGGCATCGCCGACGTCGGCGAGGTGGAAGGGCGCATGCAGCCTTACGCCAAGCTGGGATGCACGACATCGCTTCCGTTACGCGTTGTTTCTTCTAGTCAAGGACCACCACAGAAAGCGCAAAACACTGCCTCTGGTTACACCCCGTTTCCGTCGTTGCTGTCGATGAGCAAGCCGCGCGAGAGCGCACCGAAGGCTTGCGCAAAAGCGAAGTGTAGCAGTGCACCGTGGCGTAAAGACAATACGGCTGGGCAGAGTCAGCCCGAACAGCCCTACACTCGCGCCGGCTTCGACGCGTGCGCATTTGAGGGCGCACCTTCCGAAGGCCGAAGCCACTTGGACTCTTACACCATTCTGAACACGTCCCTAGGGGACGTCAACGACGCCCTGCCGGGAGTTCACTGCGCGCCGCCCTACGTGAAGGCGACGCAAGAGCCGTTGAGGGCGCCAAACCACGGGGACCCGTCCCAAGCGAACAGTGACGCGCCTGCCCCGGCTTACTGCAAAGTTGGCGCCCCAACGATGTCACCTGACTGTGCGGACTCTGGCGCGAGAGAAGACTCCGGAACCTGCGCCAAACGGTCGGCGGTCGCAGTGCCATCGCCCATTGCCGAGGGCTGCTGCTACGTCGCCGCGCTGGCACCGCCAGAGTGCCTCGAAGGGAGTGGTGGTGTCGGTGACCGCGAGGAACCAGCCGCAGAGTGGGATCTGTGCGCGGAGGAGGCGGCCGACCTCTTGAGTGCCGAGTATTCGGGACCAGCCAGAGAATCGATGAGCGCAAAACCGACGCTCCGCAGCGGCGGTTACACGTCGTGGGAAGTGCTGGCGAAGCGAAGGGACTGCGACGCGGGTGCGTTCGCGCGTGCTGTAAAGAACGCGTGATCCGTGTGTGTGTGTGGTGGGGGGGGAGGGGGGTGTTAAGGGGGGGCGCTTGAGCGGACGGGTCATTCTACCGTAATGCGCTAAACAGCGAGGTGTCGTCCGCTTGGGCGCATATGAAGCCTCTCGGGAGCGAATTTCTGTAGTGCGTGCTCTGACGATGCCTAGAGTGACCGTGTAGTTGCGCAATGCCGACCGAGGCATAAAGGAAATTCCTACTAAGATTAATAGAGGTAAATCTGGTGCTGGCGAGTCGTTTAACCGGTCTGGGAGTCACAAGTAGTTGACGAATTCTATGTTCGGGCAAAGTTTTGTCGAGAAAAGGCACGGAGAATTTCTCGCCTTTTTGTTTGTTTTTAATGTTCCTTTGTGATCTAGCCTCCCGATATTTGTTTTGAAGCGTTTCAGTTTTGAACATCTACAACCATAATAATTCATCACGATATTTTCAGTCTATAAATGAATAGCGATACTTTATAGGCTACGTCACGGATATCTTAGGCCTCGTGGATAATCACATTGATCATGGGCACCATCATTCCATATTTTTATACTCTGAACATTGCCCCTGAGGTTCTGAGAAGAGGCGACTGTCCCTATGTTAATGGAACTAATAATTAACCTATAACGAAGCTCACGTTAAACAAACAGTTACAGGAACGTGCATAGGAGAAGCAACATGGACGTAGGAGCTAAGAAGGTGAAGTTCAGACTATTCCCATGAAACTCCTGTGGTACATGAACCAGCATAGAGGTGCTATGTGCAGTCACCAGCGGTAGATCGCCTCTACTGGTCTAAGAATGAAACTCTCTGAACTGTGGGCAAGGTTGCTTTCCTGGGACAACGTCGGATTCCTCCATGTTTGTTCCTTTGAGTCAATCGGAAAGGAATAGGCCATCGTTGGAGCGAATCGGAGAAAGCAAGATAGTGGAATCTGACAACATGGCGGAACGTCTTGTAGTTCAGCATAGTTTCATTCTAAAACTGCCAGAGGCAAATCTGGCGCTGCCATCGTTCGACCACCATAGGAATGTACAGGTGGTACGCGGATTTGTCAGCAGGTAATATTCGCGCTTGTTGGTTCAGATAATATTCGAGCTTCTGATGTTATCTTCCCAAATTTCCTAGCAATCGCATCTCTTTCTGTAAGCGCGTGGGGGTAATAAGTTTCTGCGCGTGTACATAATCCGAATTGTTGCAATTATCACGCAGCATAATATATTACAATTTCGAAAGTCACAAAGTTGTTTGAAGCCAGAAAGAGTAAGTTTACAGGGAAACCTGTGCACGACCCGTAATTCACATGCAAACTGAACGCCACTCTTGCAACTCCCGACGTCATTTGCGCCAGATTTCGCTCTAGTGAATTTAGTAGGAAGCTATGCGGCGTTCAAGACAGCCCCTAGGGCAAGAACGTTTATCAGAACGTTTTAGCTTGTACTTAACAGAGAGCAAGTCTTACTTCGTCCGCAATTTTCTTACCGTGTGTGGTTTACCGCCGAACTGTGCGGCTGCGACAATGCTGGCAGCGAAATCTTTTGACGCAGGGTTTAATCAGGGAGCACGACCCGTAATTCACATGCAAACTGAACGCCACTCTTGCAACTCCCGACGTCATTTGCGCCAGATTTCGCTCTAGTGAATTTAGTAGGAAGCTATGCGGCGTTCAAGACAGCCCCTAGGGCAAGAACGTTTATCAGAACGTTTTAGCTTGTACTTAACAGAGAGCAAGTCTTACTTCGTCCGCAATTTTCTTACCGTGTGTGGTTTACCGCCGAACTGTGCGGCTGCGACAATGCTGGCAGCGAAATCTTTTGACGCAGGGTTTAATCAGGGAGCTCACAAAGCGAATACAACGGTGACCTGCCCTATCCTACGTAACTGCTGGTGTAAAGCGTTGGCAGCCACAAGATTGTTAAAGTACAGACTATTTCATGATTTTGCTTCGACAAGAAGAACACTGACGTGATAGAAATTTGTGAAACGAATCGTAGTTGGACAAAGCGGCACAAGGTGTCACTACCAGCTTTGCTACCGCCACCCATGGCTTCGGTAATACGGTGAACCGCAAACGGCCACGAGTTGCAGACTTGCTAAATCTACCCAGTGTGCTGCTCTTACCCCTACCAGACACGTTCGCCTAAATGTCCGTGTTGGTGGCGTCATCTTGTGGCGTAGGCATTAACCAGGTGGCGCGCAGAGCTATTACTGCCATGACGAATCCTTCTCTACTTATGTAGAAAGCGTCAGCATTGGCCTAATCGTTTACAAGCAGTCCTTTTTATTTTTTCTCCTTCGACGCGAACAGTAACGCAGCAGAAAAAAAAGGTTCAATTGCGTTATAGTTTGACAAAGCGTCACGAGATGCCACTAGCAGCGTTACTACTGCCGCTCACGGCTCCGGTATCCCGGTATTCCGTAAAGGGTACAACGCTTATGCAAAAGCCAGTTCTCAAGTTCTCTATATTCCGTCCACATGTCGAACGTTCCGTCAGTTTCGGATGCTTATCGTGACTGCTCGGCAATTTCCGAGGTGCTAAGTGCCTGGAAGTTGGGAGGTACCTGTCGGCAGTAGAACTGCATGAAGGGGAAAAAAAAAAGAAAGACGGGACACAGAAAAAAAATACTCTTCTTCAACGTGCTTCAGTACTTATACTTCATAGAGACATTCATTGTGCGAGTGCTTCATCAAATCTTAAATGACTATTCTGATGTTCCTTAAGGAAAATCTAGTCGTTTCACACAAGTCTTTCACAGGACCAAGGTCAAGCTCACTACATAATTACATATGTCGCAAGTACAACAGTGTCTTCACGGGATGACACCGTCCATTTATATTCCAAGGCAGAACATGCCACACTGTATATAAATCGGGGTACATTGTAAATGCAATAATAAACTTTTGTCTTACTTTTCGAGGTTAAGCTCTCACCGAACCACATTCACCTACGTGTAGGTGTGTACGTGTAGACGATATACGTGTAGACGACCAATGAAGTCGTGTACTGTTTTCATCGCCGGAAGCTAGAACTGGGCTGATATTCGACTTGATCGCGTAACCCGCGCCCCGTCAACGTTTGACCCTGCCTGTGCGTGCTTCCTGCACTGCGGTATGGTGGCAATTACAGCATTAGTAGCCTTGTGAAGCAAAGTTGTTGCACGCTAAGCACCTGTCAAGAAATAAACATCTCCTACAGAGCAGAAGGCCCACGCACCTCTAGCCAAGACGTCACAGGGAAGGCTTTGAGAGTTCATGCATTTTAATGGACGACGCGAACGACGCCTACCACGAAGCACGTTTCGTCGAAGCGTACTTTTCCAATGGACTCACCATCTTCGGGCGTGACGTCATGGCTCGGAGAGCGCAGGCTTGCCATATTTGAGGTGCCGGTGCAGTGACCTTCAGGTAGCAACATGTATTTGTCGAAAAAAATATCTGGACCTTTCAGTGGGTCGTCTGCAGTGTAGAGCAAACGGAATAATACACGACGTGGCAGAAATACGTCGTCGCCCTGTGTGTTCCGTTCGCTCTACAATGCGCGCATGATTCTTTGCCAACTTGCTCGTCAGTCAATTTTTTTTTTTTCGCTGATTCTCTAGTTGAAAAAACTCATTTGCCGTGACGGCACCGTGACGGCCGCCCGGCGCCGCCAAGTTGGTGGAAATCTGTGCCGATTCTGTGCAAACTTTAGCTGCATGCGACAACGACAGCGCAACGACAGCTGCGACAACGTTGGGATGACGACCATTACGATGGCGGCATCGCTACAACGATCACACAACGATGATGGCAACACGACGTAGAGGACGGCACAGTGAGTACGCGACAATAACGTCTACGGCAGCACCACCACGAAGGTGCACAGGCGGAGGCACAATACGACACTTCATTGACTGGCATATGTGAAACGAATTTACCTTGCAATAGAGTCGAACGCCTTTATAACGAAGGGCCTGGCGCCTCTGAAGTCATGTGTTATAGAGGTTACTACGATGTAAAGGCCGCGCAGCGCACAGCTCCCAATAGAACCGAGATAGAATGCATTTCGTTATGCACGTGATTCCGCTCGTTGTAGAGAGGTACGACTGTACTCGATTTACTATCGTCGTAACGACACCGCTAATTTTATAACGTTTTATTTCCTTCCTGGTCTACAGTGTGAGTGCAAAAGAATACAGATACAGTCGCTGACTGATATGTCACAGCCCGATTTATTGCGCCCACTCCCGGAATAGAATTCGCGAATTCTCATCCAGCGTGACTGCAAAATGAAATCTGAATTTTCACATTTTTTTTTTGAAGAACAGTCGATAACATAAGCAATAAAATTTTTAGTACACATTTCAAAAAATTTGAATATGTCTTTTTCTGCAACTGCGGTGCACTTCTAATTTCAACCTTAGCAAGTCCGGATCGGCGTCTAAGACAACAAGGAGCTGGGTGTGAGGCTGTGAAAGACAGTGGCTGCGAACGACTGCCCCATCGCTCACGCTATGCTGTGTGCTGCTTTTGTGTCCAAGCTGCACGCGGAGTCTCGCATATCGCAAAGCCAAGCCGAAGACACGTGACAGCCCATTGTCTTAAGCAGACTTCGACAGTAATATATATCTCGGGATCTCCCATCTTATACGCGGAAGCGGCTAAATAATTTTTCACAACAACCGCTGCGCCCGGCCATATTGATAAAGTCTGCTGCATTTAAAATTAAAATCAAATCACTGCAGCCAGCAGATTACGTAGTTACCGTTGATTAATCCACTTCCTTAAATAATATATCCAGACTGAAAGTGTCGGTGAGAAATTGTAGACAATCTTGGCAAATTCCCGATCCAGCTTTCTGTTGCTCAATGCGTGTGACAATACTTTGAAGGCGAAAGCCTTGAGTGGCTCATACCCCCGATGGCGCGTTAGCTGGTTCAATGGTAGAAAAACTATCATCATCAGCAATGGCTTGTACCCTCCTAAGCAGGCGAAAAATGCAAAGGATCATCCCTCTCGTAGTGCAGAGGTTACAAGCACTAGTCAAGGTGAAGCGTACAGTACGCACAATCACTGGAATCACGCATGCAACGCACAGGAACGTGGGTACAGTCGAGTTGCAAAAAAAAAAAAAAAAAACGCCAAGACACATTGTCAGTTGCTAATATCCCCTAAGCAATGGCTCATACAGCAGTAAGCAAGCAAAAAACGCAATGGCTCGTACCCCGTTAAGGATGAGGCTACGGAGAGAGAGAGAGAGACAAATGAGAGAAAGGCAAGGAGGTTAACCAGAGTTAAAGCCTCCGGTTTGCTACCCTGCACTAGGGGGAAGGGAAAGGGGAAGTAAAGGCTACAAGCGATCGGCAAAGTGAAGCGAACAGTGCATATATTCATTCAAACCACCGGCACGACAGACAGAACCCTGCCGAGAAAATGTAAGCCGCAGCTAAGCGTCGAAAACGAGCCGAAGAAGCCGAACTGTGACAGCAGCAACGCGACGACGCGAGGCGCGGCCTTAAGAAGTGTGCAACAGGCTTTCGCCTTCACATGTTACAGCAGTGTAACATGCTGCCGAAACATTTTTTTTTTTTTCCAAGCCTGAAAGAAAGCCAGCGAAACACGAAACAGCGCCGCGCCACTTCCTCTTTTCGCGGGCACTCGTCTAGCAGCGTTCGCACATGATGCGCCTTTCCCGTTCCGCACTAGCTAATCTTTACCTTACAGTAGCAAGAACCGGCACTGAACCGGCCAGTTCACGAAGTGCAGGGCGAATGGAGTGGACCTAGGGTACAAACAACTCAAAAGCCCCACGTCGAACGATATTATTTTTCACGCGGTTATGTGGCGCCATACAGTGGTGAGCACTGACACCAAGAGGCGAAGTCGCTTCTAATGCGCCCACCCGATGGCGCCACTGTGTCTCCAAGCAAGCTGAGCAAACCAATGTGAGTGCCGGTACCGCAGGCAGTGTCGTTGTATCCCAAACGTCACGAGAAATTGTTCGATCAAACTTGCAGTGGTCTGTCTCATTTAACCTGCCGTTTGCAAATACAATCACAGACGTTTACTGCCAACACCATTAATAGCGTGACGCGAGCCTGAACGCAACGAATTCGCACTTCGCCGACGTAAACTGTCGCTGCCTGTGAGCCTCGTAAACTGGAATGGAGGGTTTGTAACGCACGAAAACACCGGCCAGGCCAGTCTCAGCTGTTACAGGCATATCGTACAGTTGTCAACATTGTATAAAAACTGTATGAATGACTCCAAAATGACTCGCACAAGCACGCACAGTCGCATGTGGCTACTGTCAACGCCATGGAGCACCCGACCATGGTCAGCGGTTTACCGGAAATTTGAAGTAGACGTGCATGCGGGGACGAAGTGTATCGATGGCTTTCGATACGAATTGATTTGAAGAGCTAATTGTTAGCAACATGCCGTGTTGCGCTGTTCGCAATTCTAGTACAGTCTGCCGCAGTTTGCGTTTTGTAAACGCGCTATTTCTACGTTTAGTGAACTCGTTTTGTGTGCTCATTAATTCGTACACCGAACCAAAGTCATACGAATTGCCACGCAGGGTGACGGGATCAGAGGGTACGCTGACCTCACAGATGTCAAATATCAGCGTCCAGCTTAATAAATCTGAATATATGACGTCGCCTAACGTAAGAGTCGTCCACCAATGCAGTAGGCAGGAAAACAACTATGCCGGCCGATTTAAATATCAGACAGGTGAAAAAATTGGTAACTGCTCTCGTACCCGCCAATGACGTCCGAAAAAAAAAAAAAAAAAGAAAAAAAAAAAAAGTACTAGGTCCGAATGTATCGACTGGGCTACTCAATGCCACCCATTCACAGGTGCTATCCCACTACTGCAGAGCGCGGGAGCTTTTGCCTGCTGCGTTTCCGCCCTGGGCCGGTTCGCTCCTCCTTAGGCGACCTGGCCACCGCCGGGTTCCCCTGGGGTCGCCATATCGACGCCCAGCTTAGCGCGGACACCCGATCAACATAGATCAACAAGGAGCAGAACTCCCAGTCTCAACCCGTCCTCTAGCACTGGCCTCCAAGCAGCTGGATTACAGGAGCACGCCACGACCCCCGGCGTTCGAGCAAGCTCTTATGCGGGGTTTTATATGCATCACAAGCTGCCTTTACTTTTCTGCATAATGTAATCGTCACAGAATGTTTTTTTTAAGACTTTGCATTACGGGTATAAAGAAATCTCGTCTGCGATTTTCACAGACAACGTCGCTAGAAAATATAAGCTGCGGTTGCACATCAGAGTTCGGCGTCTAGACGGTAGATGCCGCGGCCGATGGAAGAGTATCAGCTTTCAAAACATCCAGTAGATGGCGGCACTGTGCTAGTTGTACCTCAACTGCGATAGATGGCGGGGCGAAGGAAGAAGGCGCGATGTTTCAAAAGTTGTGATGCTCCTATTTCGCCGCGCAGAAAAGGTACACCTAACACTGTGAGCTGTGAGAGTAGTCCGTGCAAAAATACGAATTCTACTTTGCGGAGACAGAGAAAATGATAAATTAAGTGCTTCGTTTCCTTACGTTGTGAATTCTGCCGAGCACATTACAGTCCGCTGAAGTTCAGCATCTTGATTTCTCAACATTTATTTGCAATAACTCTGCTTGCACGATTTGCTCAGCTAGGAAATATGTTGGTTATGAAAGTGTCTGGTGTTAAAATTACGCTATTTGGATGCAACCTTGAGAAAATATTTTATTCGAAAGAACGCAACGCCCTGGATAATGCTACAGACGACGATGGTTGAGATGGGGTAGGTGGGACTGCCGGATGCGCGCTCTGTAGATCTCGGAGGACGTAATTCAAATATGGCCCCCGAGACTGTATCAGCAGTTGCCGCAATCCCGGAGGCCACAATTTACCGTTAAGGTTGCTTACATTGTCAATAGATGGCTCCACCAGCGTACAAGCCTTAGCTACTTCCACAGCCGTTTGTTTGTTTTCCACTACGACTGCAGCTAGGCGCCTGCTTTGTCCCCGTGACGGCAGATAGCAGGGTAAGCGACGTAAGCGCAATATTCAAAAAGCGCTCAACAGCAAACCCTTCCATGGGATTTGCAAGTGCGGTTGTTGCTTCTATATGGTTTCACTGTAGAAAGCTCGCTATCATGGCACTGCCTCTGAAACGAAGAGCCGTCGCCCTCACAGCGCTGAAAACCGAGTAAGAAATTCTTGATGGATTGCACTACAGCGTTTGCGCCTAACTGGATCATAGATTATCGAAAAATGAGAATTCCATTTCTTTGTAAAGAACTGTACGGCAAGTTTTGTAAATATTTTTTTCATTACGAAATTGATCCAAGCCAGCCAAATTACATTAAGCTCCGTGACGTCACACTAACGTGCCGTTGCAAAAGAAAGAAAGCGCAGGAATGGGGGGGAGGGGGGGAGGAAGCCTTGCGTGGCTTCATTCCCTCGCTTTTCTAACCTTCTCTAGACAAATCAATGCAAAAAAGAATGAAAGTGAGGGGGAGAGAGAGAGACCGAATATAAAATTAAGTTGTGCTACATTATTACAGTACTCTCAGAAAAGAAAAAAAAAACGAAGAAAAACGTTATCGGGAAAGAAGGCTTGACAAGCCAGAAAATACGCGAGACGGGTGGCGACGCAGCTTCGAAGTTCCCGCATCAGCTAGCCATGACGTTATTGAATTTTATGGCCTCTACTGCGGCCTGGGTTATTTATTAATAGATTTTATAACTACGTTGTATTCTAAAGGTGCCCAAGACTGAACTTAGACAGTCTCGCGAATATTTACTGCCCCACAACAGCCCAAATACAAGAGTATACATTGACATGTCGCGCCACACTGACGTACCGACGCTAGGCTTTTTCGACGCGAAATTGGAAGAAATGCTTCGGCCTTCACTTTCCATTCTAGAAATCAACCTCTGAAAGAAACTAAATAAAATATCGGGTTTTACGCGCCACAAGAACGATATCATTATGAGGCACGCCACAGGGGGGGTTGAGGATTTATTTTTACCAGCTGGGTTTTCCTCACCTTACAACGCCCAAACATAGTACCATTTTAAGGAAAACTGGACCAAACTGTGGGCATTTATTACTGGACAAGGATAGTACCAATGTAGAAAAAACTAAGAAATGTATTTTCAATTATAACTTACTTACTGTACTAATTAATTAATTAGTATTTGGTGTTAGTAATTAACATTGTAGATAGCTGTGGATAGCTAAACTATCCACAGCTGAAACTTCGCTCCAACATATCAATAACGCAACTATGGACATTGCTGTGAGTTTCCTACATTTCTATAAACCGGCAGCATGTTACACTCCCGTAACACGTGAAGACGAAAGCTTGCTGCCCACTTGGAAATGCGCCGTCTCGCGTCGTCACCTTGCCGCTTTCTTAGGGGGTATGAACGATCGCTGATGATGATAGTTTTTGAACCATTGTACCGGGAGACGAGCGTTTTTTTTTTTTTTTTTAAGGCCGTCGGGGCATTCGTCACACAACGTGCGCTGCTAATTGAGGACTATGGACTGATTGGACTCGAGTGTGCGACCCTTGACGATTGCCTGTTTCCGTGAGGGCGTGCTGATCAACGCGACCAGGCCCTATATATAGAGTCTTGCTAACTTCCACGCAGAAAACTGATTTGGCCTCCCGTTTATAGACATATTTTCCGTGTTTTTACTTTCTTTTGTCCGTGTCTCTGTCGTTTGTTTATTTCCTACTTTCTTTCCGATTTCATTGCTTCCTATCTTCTCCTCTTTTCATTCCCTCCTCCCCGAAAGAGTAGGCAGGCGTTGTGCCCCTTTCTATGGCAGTTGTCAGCTTGCTCCCTCCCTGTTTCCTGTGTGTGCTTCTATGTTTCCATAACTAATAATAATAATAATAATAATAATAATAATAATAATAATAATAATAATAATAATAATAATAATAATAATCGGGGGTATGAACCACTAAAGGCTTTCGCCCCTCACAAGGGCTGGCCATTTTGAGCAATACGATGCGCGCTAACGATCGCGTCTGCTAAGCATTATATCCCTGCACGCCGCGGAAAGAGCTTAAATTTCAAACCAAATGCCGTTTACCCTTCTCCTCGCGGGCGCCGCGTTCCCAGCAGGAGAGAGAGAGTGTGTGCGTGAGGGAGAGAGATAAAAGGAAGGCAGGTATGTTAACTTGTCAAGAGTCCACCTGGCTACCCTGCGCTGGGAGAAGGGAGAAGAGGGATAGAAAGAAGGCAGAGAAAGAGAGAGATGAGGGTAGAGAGACGTGCACGAACAGCACTACAGCCACAGGCGCCAGCACAAGCCAGACGTTCTCCAAAATCACAAAAGTGCCTTTAGTGCCTTCCGAGCGGATGGTCGGTGGTGAAGGTGGTATAGTATTGTCTGTTCACCCGAAAGACGATCAACTAGTTTCCTGAATGCATCGGTCGAAGATTGTCTTTATGCTCCAAACTGAAGACAGTGGCACAATAGGTGGTCGATGTTCTCCTCGCAGCCCCAGAAATCACATGCAGGACTGTCGGCCTTTCCAATTAGTCCTGAATACGCTTTCGTGAGGGCAACTAACAACCACAACCGGCAAAGAAGAGACGCTTCGCGCCGGTGAATTCCGGCCGCCCAGCTGAACAGTCGACGTATACCGCACTTAGCCTACGCACGTGGCGGTGCTGTGACGTCGCACCTGACTTGGAGAATTATTCGAGGTGACATCAGTTATTTTTTTTATCTGTAGCTTCAATAGACGAATTAAAGTTTAGAGAAATAATAAAATCTGTAAACCGAATGCCTGCGTGTCTTTGTTTTACGAAGTAAAACAAAGACAAGAGAGATGCACTTCCGTTTCGCCTGCTTGTCCCCACCGTCGTGCAGTCGCGCGCGCAGACACCGAAACTATCTCATTTTCTACCGCGTTCCAGCGCGCCATCATCCGCTGTGAACTGCCTGCGTCTGCCTCAGTGTTCGTGTAGCACTGACTTATAACGCTAGTCACGTGTTCTCGTGCACAGCGCGCAAAATCGTACGCTGCGCCAAACGAGACAATCGCAACATAACCACTGGGCTACCGCGGAGGGTTAATAAACCTCTTACCCGAAATTAACCAAAAAATAAAGTGTTTCGAAACACCAGATTATCAGTTTAAACATATTTAGTCTTTTACTTTAACGTCCCTTTAAGACATGGTTACTCTAGTGTTGTTGAAATTATTACAGGTACTAAGTGACAGCATAGTAGTAGTAATAGCACGAGTAGAAGTAATGGTGACTCTAACAGTAACTAAAACAAAACATGAGGCACTTCCAATTGGTCCTGTTCATGTGACGTTGTCCTTTGTTACCAGGACTACACTTCAAAACCATAGCCCAAATGCTCTTGTGGTATAGATCTCGTGGTACAGTAACTGCAATAACAGAGCTACCGCAATTGGTAGTAGTGGCATACGGTAGTCGGTGGCATCCTATAATTTCAGTACAAGCTCCACGCACAAAACCACTGTGCATCTGCCCTCTGTGCTGCCGCGATTCAATAAAGAGTTCCCGAGGGACACCGATGCTGCAGAGGTGTCGCCTCCTCAGTAACGTCAAGGAAATAAACAAGCGTTATTAGCTAGCGCGTCTACGCATATAAAGTCTCTTCGAGTTGACTGGAAGACGTATACCTCGTCATCAAACAATAATCGTTACTATCTCGTGTGCCTCTTGTTTAAAGGTGCGCACCTTGTAATTCAATGTCATAAACGGCATGCTAGTTATCAGAGCATATCGTTCTTGACCGGAAAGTAGGGAACGCAGAGTTTACAGGACAATGCTCAAGCAAGACCGATGACAATGTTCGGAGACAAGGTAGGCCCTAAAAGGTGCAAACATTTTACCTAGAAGGTGAGAGAGAGAGAGAGGAGAGTTCAGGAAAGGCAGGGATGTTAACCAGTCAATAGTCTGGTTGGCTACCCTACACTGGGGGATGGGAGAAGGGGAAGAGAAAGAAGGGAGAGAGAAGGTGTAGGTACGTGTACGGACAGCACTTCAGTTAGAGTCGCTCGAGCAAACCAGAAGTTCTGAGAAAACACAAAAGTGCCTTCACTGCCTTCTGAGCCGATGATCGGTCGGGACGGTGCTCTAATATGGTCTGTTCACTCAGAGGACGATTATCGAGTGTCCTCAATGTGTTGGACAAAGACTGTCTTTGTGCTTGAAATTGAGGACAATGGCACAATAAGTGGTCAATGTTCTCCTCGCATCCGCAAACATCACATGCAGGAGTATTAGTCATTCCAATTAGTGCTGAGTAGGCATTCGTGAAGGCAACTCCAAGCCATAACCGGCACAGAAGAGACGCTTCACGTCGGTGTAGACCCGCTGGAGGTTTGAGTTGAAGTGACGGGTTTAGTCTTTGCAGTCTTGTGCGCCTTGTATGTGCGGTGTTCCACTCTGCCAAGGAGATCGTGCGTGCTAGAATGCCAAGTTGCCTCGCGGCGTCGGTCCTTGAGAGAGGAATGGGGACGCAGCGGTCTTCTTGGTTTGACGTCCGAGCTGCCTTATCGGCGTCATCATTTCCAATGATACCGCAATGACCTGGTATCCACTGAAAAGAGATATCATGGCCTTTTTCTATTAAGTGATTAACAAGTTCCACGATTTCGCACGTGAGCTGATCGTGAGTTCCATGTCGGAGAAACGACTGCACACATTGCAAGGCCGGCCTTGAATCGCAGAAGACCGCCCATTTTCTAGGACTTTCAGCATTTATTACTTGAAGCGCGTCGCGGAGAGCCGCGAGCTCTGCAGCTGTAGACGTAGTGACATGGGAAGTCTTGAACCGCTTGGTTATTCTCATTGCTGGTATAAATAGAGCGCCGCCGGAACTGGTTGATGTAGTTGATCCATCAGTGTAGACGTGTGTGCAGTCACTGTATTTCTCGTACAAGAGAAGTAAAGTTAGTTGCTTGAGCGCTGATGATGGCAAGTCCGACTTTTTCTGAAGGCCTGGGATTGTAAGGTTCACTTGAGGACGGCGCATACACCATGGAGGACTGGAAGGCCTTGCCGCAGGTGTGTAACCTGACCTAAAAGAGGCACGGTGCGCAAAGACAGTCGCACTGAATGTCGTGTGGGGCCTATCTACTGGGAGACTTGCTAGGTGGTGGGTAGGGGTCCGGGCAACGTGTCGTATGTGCACACGCATTGTTTCAATGATAATGTGCGTTTTAATAGTGAAATCTTGAGCGACTGCAATAACCTCAGTCGTTGACGCACTCCGCGGTAGACCGAGACAGATCTTGAGGGCTTGGGCTTGGATGCTTTGAATTATATTCAGGTTAGTTCTGCAGGTGTTGGACATGACCGGTAGGCTGTACCGTAGGAATCCAATAAAGAGGACCCTGTACAGTTGCAGCATAGAGTGTATTGGTACTCCCCAGGTCTTTCCTGCAAGGAACTTAAACATATGACAAATTCCTGTCAGGCGCTTTTTCACATAATTCACATGAGGGGTCCAGGAGAGATTTTTATCAAGGACCACTCCCAAAAATCTGTGACTCGTGTTGTACGAGATCATGTGTCTGTCGACGGATATCACGTATGGAGACATTGATTTCCTGGTAAATGCCACCGCTGCGCACTTTTCGTATGATATACGAAGTCCTTGTTCTCTAAGGTAGGAGGACGTTAAAGTGGCTGACTTTTGAAGCCGCGCGCGAAGCTGCAGTCGCGTCACAGCCGACGTCCAAATGCAAATGTCGTCGGCGTAGATGGATAGCCTAACGGTGCCTGGCAGGATGTCGGTGAGTCCAATGAGTGTTAGACTGAAGAGCGTTGGGCTGAGTACTCCGCCATGAGGCACCCCGCGGTTACTGTAATGCTGCGAGGTCGGGCCATCCTCGGTAAGTACGAAGAAGGATCTCTTATGTAGATAGCTACTTATCCAGAGATAGACTTTGCCGCCAAGTCCTACTGCCTCTAACGCGTTGAAAATCGCTTCGTGCGTTACGTTATCGTACGCTCCTTTAACATCCAGAAACAGGGCAGCAGATAATCTTTTGCAGGACTTCTGGTGCTCGACGTACGTGACTAAGTCGATAACGTTGTCTATGGAAGAACGGCCACGCCTGAAGCCGGCCACTGCATCTGGATATACCTGGTAATGTTCGAGGTACCATTCTAGCCGTGCTAGAACCATCCTCTCCATTAGTTTTCCGATGCAACTGGCAAGCGCAATTGGTCGGTATGATGCAATGTCTACAGGCGACTTGCCAGGCTTGAGTAGTGGAATTAGGCGACTGGTCTTCCATTCCTGGGGAACCGTACCTGTCTGCCAGGAGCTGTTGAACAAGAGCAGGAGCACTTTTCGAGCCTCTTCGCCAAGATTACATAGGGCACGGTAGGTTATACCGTCGGGTCCTGGTGAAGAGGAACGCTTGCACAAGGCCAGTGCAGCTTCGAGCTCGTCCATGGAGAAAGGACTATCCATGCGGGGGTCGCGTGAAATCGGTGAGTGGCGGAGCGGCGATGTTCCAGCGGAACTAGTTTCGCCAGCAATCCTCCTGCAGAAAGCTTCCGCTACGTCAATCTCGCTGCATTGTTGGTGAAGGGCCAAAGACTTAAAAGGGTGGCGCTGCTGTGGGGTTCCACGGAGACCACGAACAGTTCTCCATATGTGAGACAAAGGTTTTCGTGGATCCAAAGATTCGCAGAATGATTTCCATCTTTGCGATGCGAGTTTGTCCATGCGACGCTGAATCTTCTTTTGAGTTCTTCTGGCCAACCTCAAGTCATGTACAGACTTCGTGCGCCTGTATCTTCGTTCTGCACGACGACGAATTGCACGAAGCTTCTCTAGCTCGATGTCGTATTCGGTGCGTGTATACGTTCTCAGAAGCGAATTTTTCGCAACCTCTAAGGCACCTTTTATGATGTCCTCTAGGCTACAGGATAAGTCATCCTGACAGCCGTCTTCGACAATTGACTTGAACATTGGCCAGTCGATACATTGTGTGACGCCGGCTAACCTGGAGTCCGTCAACCCTTCAACCCTAAGATAAGTGGGTAGGTGGTCACTTCCCCGCGTTTCAATATCCGGAAACCACCTGACCTTTCTAGTGAAAGAGCGTGAAACAAAGGTCAGGTCCAGGCAGCTACAGTAGGCAGTTCCACGCAGGAAGGTGGGGCTTCCATCATTTAACAAGCACAGTTCTTGTTCGGAGGCAAATGACACTAATTTTCTGCCTCTCGAGTTTATCTTAGAACTTCCCCAGATATGGTGGTGGGCATTAAAATCTCCAGTAATCACCAAAGGCTGCGGAGTCGCCGTCGTGATTCGCCGTAATCTCTCGCAGTCCAGCCGACTTGAGGGCGATATGTAGGCTCCAATTAATGTGAAAGTGAGCTTGCCTTTCTTTACTGTCAGACATACGTATTGGTTTTCTTGGTCAGGCGACACTGGGTGATGGACATACGTAAGATCACGTCGCATGAATACGATGATCTTGCTGCATTCTCCGTGGGTGGCGGACATGAAACACTCATACCCGGACAGTCTGATGTTATCTGATAAGGGCTCGCAGATGACGATGATTGGGAACTTATTCGTGAACACAAACTGTCGAAAGTCCGACATGCGTGACTTCAGTCCTCTAGCGTTCCACTGAAATATCGACGCGTTTCGGACTTCGTCACGAAACGACGGCTTCTGGAGAGCCATGATTTTAACCAAGAGCTGCAAGTACTGGACTCAAAGTGTCCAGCACCTGTAGTGCGCTTTGCGCAGACGTAGACTTCATGTTGGTAAGTATAACGCGAATGGCATTCATGAGCGACCGCAGAATGTTGATGACCTGGAGATCATCAGTCAGCGTCGCTTCAACAGGTGCAGAAGCCGTCGAAGTCGGTGCGTTTTGAGGTAACTGAGCAGGGAGTTGTGCGCTCGGTAGCTCAGGCCATTCTTCAGGACGGGCGAGCCTCCCCGCTTTGTTTGCTTTCCTTGTATCTGTCTTGGTGGCGCAGTGCGGTGATGCGGCAGTCCGTCTGACGGTAGCTGGCGTGTACCTATCTGCAGTTTCGGAATTTCGCGAACGTTTTCGGTGGCGATGCCGACGTCGCCGAACAGCGGTAGCAGCCTCTCGATGCGTCGAATTGTCCCGCACCATTCGTTTTAGGATGGTGAATTCCGTCCGCATCCGCGGGCAATCCTTTGATGAGGCCTTGTGAGGACCACTGCAGTTAGGGCATTTTAGAACATGTGCGTTGCAGGCGTCTTCTGAATGAGACTCAGAGCACCGCGGGCACACGACGTTGTTCACACAGACACCCTTCACGTGGCCAATCTTGTAACACTTGAAACACTGGAGGGGCTTCGGTACGAATGGTCGTACTGGATGGCGGACATGTCCTACTTTGACGTGGGAAGGAAGGCTGTCTCCTTCAAACAAAATCTTCACACAGCGTGTGTTTCCCAATCTGGAAATCCTTGTAATGATATTGCCTTCTGTCGTTGGCTTTATCAGCGTTGGCAAGTCGTCATTAGAAATGGCAACGTCGACGTCATAAATGACGCCCGCAGTACCATCGCCGCCTGTGGGGATCATTGATCGCACCTTTACATTGTCGATATCAGTTATATTACGTAGGTGTTGTAGGGCGCTGCGATGTAAAACATCAACTGCCAGGACATTCTTCCGCGAGTTTATTCGCACGTCTTTAATCTCATTTGGTGCGATTCTCTCAAGTAAGCAAGAGAGGACCTGCCTGTTGAGGAGCCGCAAATTGGTCGCCGGGTCCACGGGCATGAAGAGCACAGTGTGCGGCCAGCGCAGCGGTGCACTCTTCACGGTAGAAGCACTGGGCGATGAAGATGCCTGCAGTAGTCTTCTTTTCGCTGATCTACTCATCACGACCTGGAAGTCATCGTCCGATGAGTCGTAGCTGTCCGAACATATCTCAGTGGCCTCGCTGTCTGTGTCGCCTGACGCACTTCCACGTTTCCTGGACGCTACCCGACCTGACGGCTGCACATCAGGAAAGTCCTCGGAGATTTCTTCATCCATTGCCGCAAGGAGGGAGCGGCAGCTCCCAGAAATGCAGGAAAACAAAGCGAAAAAGCGGAGACAAACGTAGAAGCGTTCTATCAAAGAATCACTTCGTCTTCCTATTCTACCTTTCTTCCTTCTATTATTCTTCCTTCTACCTATTACCTAGAAGGTAATAGGTAGAAGAGGGTAGTGGTCGCGGTGGTAGTAGTAGTAGTACACTCTCAGGAAAAGTTACACCCTTTGGCTTGCCCCTTCTGCCACACAACAATAATCGTTATCTGCCTTGATGCGTTTCCTTTCTTTAACGGTGCGAGCCCGGTACATTCCAGTAGCGAACGGCACGCGCGTTATCAGCATAGAACAATTTACACCCGTTGGAGTGCTCCCTCTGATAACGCGCGTGCCGTTCGTTACTGGAAAGTTCCGGGCTCGCAGCGTTAAAGAAAGGAAACGCATCAAGGCAGATAACGATTATTGTTGTGTGGCAGAAGGGGCAAGCCAAAGGGTGTAACTTTGCCTAAGAGCGTAGTAGTAGTAGTAGTAGTAGTAGTAGTAGTAGTAGTAGTAGTAGTAGTAGTAGTAGTAGCAGAAGAAGAAGTAGTAGTAGAAGTAGTAGCAGTAGTTGTAGTATTAGTAGTAGTAGTAGTAGTAGTAGTAAGGAAGCTCGCAAGCAGGAGACGCTTTAGATAAATCGAATATTTCTCTTCTGCCCATAGCGTGCGGTGGCTAGACTGGACAGCGCCATCTCGTGTGCCCGCCTAGCGTGCACCTGTTGGAAAGGCAAACGCGCCCAGCCTCCGCGCGACCTACATTTCTGGGCGGCTGGACAAAGGGGCGACGCACGCCAAAGCCGTCGCCGGGACGCGATGATCCTTTTGATAGCGCCTGCGAACCTGGATAGCTGGCCAAGCTTACATCCTGCCGCCTCTTGGATGGACACCGCGGCGGTTTCGACGGGACTCGAGCGACGTACGTTGGAATGTGTGTCGCTCGCGACTGGTTTTCTATGGTTCTGCCCCGACGCGAGCCCCATATTCACCCGTGTTTAGTTTTCAATTCAACTCCTTTTCTACCGGTCTATTATTTCATTTCTTTTTAAATTTTTTATTCACAAGGGTGGCCGAAGGATGGCGGCCCAGTTTGAAGTCGCGTGTTTGTGGCGTGAAGGAAAAAAGATGTTATAAACGGAGCACTTACTGGTCAATATGTCCTACAGACTGCGCAAACACGTCAAGGGCGCTTAGTGTTTATTTTTGTTTTTGCGGTTGTGTTTATCTGGATTAATTCTCTCAAGATTCACAGTGAGTTGAACGACCCATTTTTGCATGACTGTGACCTTAGGACCACAACAAAGGTCAAGTGACATGCCACGAGTGTGTAAATGTATTCCTGAAAGCAACGTTTGCTCCGATCTTTATGGGACGGCATCTGATCAGTTGGATGAAATATTTTTAACTCGCCTTCGCTAGAGTTACTTCTTTAGCGTACATTTATGTTACAGTGACATTTTGAGGACCCATTACTGCGTTCTAACATGGCGTAAACATGATTTTAGCCGGAATGTTGCATGGAAGAGAACGACAAGGGTGCAAATAGTGGCGAGATCTTGTTGCACGGTGTTCAAAAACGACGTAAGACAAATGCTTTTAAATTTGAAAGACTCCTTGTCCAAGGAAAAATTAAAGCTAAAGATATCTCCGAACCGATTCTGCCGTAGCAGGTGGCTTCAAGTGAGCAGGCAAATTGAACAAAGTTCGTAGCATCATAACAACAGTCGCCCGCACTTTGATTGCTTATATCGTGCGCGCTTTTGTTGAACATTGTCCCTAGATGTCGACAATAGCTCTATTGTTTCCGTGTGTGGCATTCGTGCGCCCTAATCGTGTATGCCGCCCAATGCACTTCACTAAGTAACATCGGTAGCAAGGAGGAATCGGATGTACTTAGGAACGCTTGGAGGATGCAAACGTTCCCAGCAGCTGGTGATATGAATGAGCGTCGCCTAGGAGTGTGAACATCTCCGTTGTTCATGCGTCATCCATGCTGTTTTGTATTTCATTCAAATGTAAGTTGTTCTTGGCACTGATGAGATACAGGTCCATGCTATGAGAATGCCAGGGCACTACAAAAAGTTTCTACACTGGGATATAGGATAGTTATGGATATAGGATATAAGATATAGTTATGCGTCGTCTCGAAGTGCCTTCGTAAAGCGCGAAACGCACTATCAAAACGCTAGCTGTAATGCTGATTTCGCTACCGAAGCTTCGAGGTGCCTATATCACTTGAAGAGCCTTAGCGAAAGTTTGTCAGCATTCTCGCTTGTAAGCAACAGCGCACCAGTGGACGGATGACCGAACTAAGAGACGGACACAAGCGCTGACTTCCAGCTAAGATATTTATCGAGAAGGGCAGAAATATATTTTTTAATATGCAGAAACCATCGAAGATGATTACCAATTTAAGCGCACAGCCCGAAGGAAGGAAGGAAGGAACGAACGAACGAACGAAAGAGGCAATCGGAGAGAGCGAGAGAACGAACGTTTTCCTTGCCGAGTTCGCCAAAGATCATCGACCGACCACGAAAACAGCTGAAAAAGTCTGAAGGATATTAAGCTATTCACTTAACACACTCGCACACGTGATCTGTTGCGTTCAATGGATTCCCAACTAGCCCCGCCTCCGACCTTGCCTTAGAATTCGGGGACCAATATCTTGAGAGATAATGCTACTGGGAGCAATAGAGAGTACCGCTACAGCCGGAAAGCTCATTGGGCTAAAACTTTCTCAGAAGGAAACGACGAAAGACCACATCATTCATGACGTCAAAAAGGTGACGTCCAGAATGACAGCACACTACAGCAATATTTAAATGCTCTGTAAGTGTAGTTACAGAGCATTTAAATATAGCTGTATATAGTTACAGAGATTTTAAATATCGCTGTAGTGTACTGGCATTCAGGGCGTCATCTTTTTGACGAGCTTAGGTGTGAGCTTTTATATATAAAAGCTCACTGGAAAATTTAGAATGCATATCCTAGTAGTTTGACCTTCTTAAAATATAATATGCAGTGCCTAAATGTATAATTATGTAACTTTCACACAGTCTATCGTAGCTTATGACTGAAGGGGACGCGCAATAAATTCCCTACCTCCTTCTGTTGCTGGACGAAGCGCAACCCGAGTAATTGTCTCTACTCTGATATTTAGGCGGTCTTATATAATTTATTTCATCCCGACATGTATTTGTATTGCTGTGTATGACGCACATCAGATCTTTATTACCTTTCGAAGATCCCCCCGGCCAGGAAAAATACGAAAGCTTCAGAACTTCCGATACAAATGGTCGAGACTAAGCTCATTAAATCATACAGGAACGGCGAGTTGGCCAAGTTGGTTAATGTTATCGATTAGCGGCAGTGCAAAGGACAAGTTCGTCGCCTCGCTTCGTGCTTGTCAACTCCACTTCTGTTGGTCGTGTACACTGTGAATCATTTCTCCCCAACTGCACTGAAACGGCAGCAGATGCATCAGCGATGCCAACTGTCCGCTCGGGACTTGCAGTCCCTTCTAAACACACTTTTCAGGAAGCCTTATTACTAGTCTACGCAGTAGAAACGGCGTTGCAACCCTGGTCTAGAGCGCGTCATGCTCGTAGTAAGCTTATAGCAACGCGACGATTCTGAAAGACAGCTCCATAGTATACCACTGCGCCGCGCGCAGCCCACAGTCGCGTCTGTGCGCGCGCTTTCACTTACTGGTTTTCCAGCCCCCTCCTCTCCATTTTCTTCCCGCCCAATTGTCTGCCCTCTCTTTCTCACTGGAGGTTGGCAAAGCGATGAAAGGAACGCCAAAGAAAAGCAGGCTGCATTTGTAAATTACCCTTCAACAACACCAACAAATTGCCTTTTAGCGTGAGAAGTGGCTCAGGGAAGTCACAAAAGAGGGAGAAAACGAAAGGCGGCAGGTTATACGCCGGCTCTAAGTTCTTCCACGTGCTCATCCTGACGTCACAAATTATGAAGGTGTCTGCAGAAGCCTAGTCCTCTTTTTCTTTTAGCAGTAAATATGGACTGCACCGTATATTCCGGAGCAGTCAAACACTGAACTTAGCAAACTTCAAAAAACATTTAGAGCCAAAATGCGCCAAATAGGAAAAAAACGAAAACAAAAAAGGACTACTACCTTGAAATCTGTGACGTCAAGCTGAGGTTCGGGTACTGAAGTTCTGCACATGAAATGTTAAAAAGAAAGCTCTCCTCTACACTTTTTGTATGAATTACCAACCTATAGTACCTTGATATTAACGAAAATCGAGTTTTCTAAGAGTACGTTATCAATGAAAATTGATTTAGCGTTTCTCTTTATTGTTCATATCATCTTCCCGTGTTCCCGACGGCAAACAACGAAAACAAAGTAATGTATTTCCACAGGCCCGTTGGGATGAGAACGTTGAGCTGGTTCACGTACTGGAAAATCCTTAGAAGCTTTCGGCGCCATGTCGCCGATAAGAAATATGGCCCATGCCATTCTTTCGTACGCGACGGCAACTGTTTGTCAGGCGAATGTCGATTGGATAGACGCAGAGAACTTTTTTTGTGTGTTTTTCAGTGTACAGAAGAGGGGGCAAAAGGTCAGAAGCAAATTCCATGCAAAGAGCGGTCGGGAGAGCGTCAGGCGAGTGAGTATATAGAGTATACGGGGTGAATCGAAAACGTGCCTCTCCATGCAAAAGAGTATTCTTTTGTGAAATGCCGCCAAAAGAAAAAGAAACAATGAAGGAAAGAAAGAAAGAAGTCGCCGGTGCCGTCAATAAAGCCGTGAAAGAGATGCAGATGGAAGTGATAGAGGGAGAGGGCGAGCTGGGACCGTAGCCTCGAGAGTCGCAGTAAATATCTCTCGTCGCGCACTCTCGCATAAAACGCTTCCGATGGTTGAAGGACTCTCACTGTAGCGTCGACGCCCGTTGCATTGCAAATGCGCGCGCATGCAAATGAGTTTTGGAGATTGACTCTGCCTCCCTCCCCCCCCCCCTCCCCTTCTTCCTCGATCCCCCTTTTTCGCGCGCAGTACGGGGCGCGGAACGTGTCATTACGCAGCTCGGGTGAAGACCCCCTCCCGACGTGTCACAATGCAAGTTTGTTCTCTCTCTCTCTGTGTGTGTGCCGGCGTAGCGGCAGCTCGGCGTCACAGGGGTTGGGACTTCCGCCCGGACGATGAAGTTTTCACGGCGAGAATCGCAATCCCGCTTCCTTTCTTTCTTCCTCTTTTCTTCTATCTCTCACTCTCACCCCCTTTGCCAGCGTCGCATACTGGGCGCGAACAATTAAAATGCGCCTTCCGTTTGACCAGTGTGCCAGCTCTGACCGAGAGTGATTTCAGAATGCCGCATACCGCATACAGCGTTGTAGGGGCTCTACGAAGTCGTGGAAGCACGAGAACTTGTGTTGCTACAGGTTTGCCATGCATTTTTTTTTTTCATCGTTTTTCCGCGTCTCACTTCTGCTGAAGATTGCGTCGATACCAGCACCGAAATAATTTTAATGGCATGCGCTCGAACAAATTGGTGTGATTCGTATTTCAATGTGTAGTAGAATGTGGGCAGCCAAGTAATACTTCCCAGTGTCTCTCTGGATTCGAGTGGGTGGTCGGCTTTGAGTTAGTACTTCAACTTACTTGAAAATTCAGAGTTTGCGTCATCTGCTTAGTAGAGAAAGAATGTGAAAGACAGAAGTGCTGTGAAAAAGCGAGATGTCTTACCTTTCAAGAAATGCAGCGCAGACATGAAAGAGAAGGATAAATAGAGAGAGAGAGAAGGGGAAAGGGAGTGAAAGGGAGAGAAAGAGAAGCTTTAATGAGATGCTGGAGATGTTAGCCAGACGTTTAGCCTCACATGCTACTCCAGATGCTGGATGTTTATTTTGACATATACAGTGATAAACACTCAACAGCACATATAGGCACACACACACACACACCTGCGTCCCTGCAGCATCGTTATCCCCATGTTATCGCCATCACTCCTTCTCCTTGCCTGTCTCAACTTTCCCCGGCGCAGGAAGCCGCAGTGGACGCAGCATGTCCTTGCTCAGGCCGACCTCTCTGCCTTTCCGTTAAAAATTATCTCTCTCATCTCACGGACATGTGGGTGCCTCTGTGACACAGAGGATTCTACAAGACTTGCATGTAGACTCCTAAGTTGCCATCCCCCCCCCCCTCCGCCCACTTCTCTGTCATTCTTTTCCTTGCCTCCAATGTAAGCGTATGGAAACGAACAACGTTCCCACTGCTTCGTCCTCGTATATTTTCTGTCCCTTCACGAACCATAGACCCGTTTATGCGCAGTGTGGCAGCAGTGTATGGTTACCCCGCACGAAATCTTCCAGTCGCAGCCAATAAATTATTTCACGTCTTGAGCAAGGCTGATGTCGGGACTGTGTACTACTGATGCTGTTGTGTGCGACCGCTCGTGTAATCTAAATATTCTGGGCAAATAATTTAATGACATGCTCACTTTTTTTTACGATTTCATCTCGTTGCATCAGTAGAACATTAAACAATTTTTTTTGTTCAAGTGGATGAGCGCTGATCTTTGGGGATCTTAATGACAACTGCTGGAACCCTTCGAGGAGTGATTTGATTTGTATGTGCCAAGTTGAAAAAAAAATCACAACACGCAAATTTACTGCAGCGACGGCGCAAGCGCTAAGGCCAGTTGTAAGTGTAAATACGTAAATCTAGACAAGAAGTGATTCAGCACAAATGAGGAAAAGACAAAGCCCTACGTAGTACAGCAATCGCGGTCATAGCGCTAACATTCAACCGGTTATAAGGCAAGAAGCACATTCACTGGTTTCTTGTCTTGTTTTTTTTTTTCCAAGTCTAACGTCTAGGAACAGGTCGACGCTAACGTTCCTGTAAAACGTTAATTTTTTAAAGCGAAAGCTTTACTGGCCGCGAACTTGCGATTTCGCCGATTTCGCGTTCCTCGTCACACCGCGTTCATCGCCGTTGCGCTCGCCTCCGCTCCCTTCGCCAGCTGCGTCGCATGCCTCATAACATGTCGGAGGATTGAAAAGGAGAGCTCGCGTGTGCCGCAACCACAGGTGAGGCGGCAGTATGGACGGCCACAATTCCGATAAGCAGGAGGAGGCCTGGAATCGACATCGGAACGAGATGAAGATGAAACGAATCGCCCAGGAAACAGACGAACAGCGCGCCGAACGACTGGCTAAACGCCGCAACATAGATAGACAACCAGACTAACCTGGACTTGCAATCAAGATTAACCAATGCTAACATGCATGCTATGCCTTAGCTTTCGCTACGTATTTCCTGGCATAGCCGAGCTAAGCCACTGCCAATTTTTTCCCCCAAATAATTATATTAAATCCAACAAACTTGCAGAAAAATTCCAACAGTGCGGTTTCCCTGCGATTAAGCACCTTCCCCGCCCACTGCAATTCGTACAAGTGACCCAGTAGTTAATGGTGTCTTCGAGTCGAAGCGGCTGCTCAGTGCGGTAGAGCGTCACCAGGAGGCTCTGCGCTAAGCCTAACACTGAAGAGCGGATGAGCCGCGCAAAGCCACCCTTGACATCCAGGACCCATTACCGGTTGACACGCAATGCAAGCCGTAATATAAAGCACGACCCCACTGCATCATATCGGTAACGCGCTGCTTCTCAAAAGCGCGGACTCGGTGTGCGTTTCGATTTGGATCCGACTATAGCTATGGGATGCCATCTGCCGCGAGGGCATAATGCGGACCTCCACCGGACACTGCCAAAAAGAAGCAAAAAAATTAAAAAAGTAGGGGGAAGGGAGAGGGCTTGGGGACAAACGCGGTGGAGCCACACACAATGCAACCTCGTCCGGTCGTCCAGCCATTGGGCCCCCCATTGGCGTGACGTTGTCGTTTCCGTTATCGCGTACGCTGACCCGTGCGCTGACGGTGGCGTTGCCGTCGGGCCGGCGCTTGCGGAGCTGCGTGCGTGCGATCTGGTGGAGTTCGACGTCACGCCGTTTCGTTAAGCGCGCCATGCCTCGACGCTGTAATTGGCAACGGCGTCAGTGACCGTGCCGAGTATTCGGACCACGGCGTCGGTGCGCGAGTCGTTACGCGAGGTTTGGGCACAGCAGGAACAGAGGGCCGATGCTGAAGAAGCGAGACTCGACGGCGTGTCTTGCGCCGCACCAGGAGTAGGAACTGCGACTCGCCTGCGCGCCTAGCTGGACCGCGTTCTGCGTAGAGTGCGCCTACGAACTGTGGTTGTGCGGAAGCTGGATTGCATCGGGAGCGACATCCATGCGGACACTGTTGCAGAGCTGGATGAGAAGCAAGAAGCGCAAATGAGGGCCTCACGAAGCCGCCGTAAGTGATGGGAATCTCGAAAAGGGCACGTTGGTGGTGGTGGTGGTAGTGGTGGTCTGAACGGAGGAGGAGTAGGGAGGGGCTTGCGCGTGTATGCGCGCATCGTCTGCTCTTTTGATGATGAAGCTGCTGCATGTGGCTCGTTAGCCTTGTCATGTGGTCTCCGCTGTTTCGTCACACCACGCGGTAGCAAATATATTTATGGAGGCTGCCGTCTCCGTAAAGTACTTAAATAGACATTTAGTGACCCTTGGTGTCCTATCTGACGGATGACGCGCGGGAACTGCAGGAAGGCATCACCACGTTTCGTGCACTGGTAGTAGATGTGCCCCATGCGGATGCAGTTCTCGTAACTTGCACGTTATGCGCTATTTTGCTTGGACAAACTTGCTTTTTTTGACTCACGGGATGGAAGTAACGGGCATCTCCAATCAATATGCGGAGTATACTCACAATACCGAGTTGTCCCGCATTTTTTGTTTTGTTTATAACTGCCGACTCCGAAATCATGGCGTGAGGCCTGCGATTTCCAGTTCACGCATCCTTATCATCATCGCCAGCAGCAGCCTATTTTTAAGTCAACAGCAGGAAGAGAGAACCTACCAGCGATCTGCAATTACCCCCGTTTTGCACTAGCCGATTCTCACTTGCGCCTGCAAATTTCCTACTTTGATCACCCCGCTTAATTTTCTGCCGTCCTCGACTGCGCTTCCCTTTCGCTGGCACCCATTCTGTAACTATAGTAGACCACCGGTAATCTGCACTATATACGCAGTACGTGAGCTGCCCTGCAGCTCCATATTTTTTTTCTTTTAATGTCAACTAGAATATCGGCTATTCCCGTTTGCTCCCTGATCCACACAGCTCGCTTAACGTTACGCCATCACGCACCATGCACTTCATTATATTGCCTGTTAAGGCGTACACGTGAAGAGGCGCCGACTGGAGGGCTGCTTCGTGGACGAAAGTGTGTTAGTAAAACATTTAAGTGCATATCACAACTCGGAGGTGGTGGTCAGGTGGTTTGCACATGCTACTGGCGCGCGGGTCGATCTGTTTAGCGCAGTGCACACAGTCAAGCCTTGGCTTTCGATCGCTGCCCCCATAAGTTAGGTCAGTCACCAGTTTGTGATTTGTGATCACTGACTCTGGTCTCCGTGACGTAACTAGAAGCCCTGCTAAAAGCACCCTATGGTATGAAGGCGTGCTCCAATTGCGTGCGTTTTGAAATGATCGCAATAAAATATTAATAATGGTTTCCGGGATGTTCCAGTAGCCACGGCATCATACAAGTCTAATACAGCGATACAGCGAAAGACATCTAATAGAAAGCTGAAAAAAAAAAAAAAACTCTACACGTGGTATACAAGGTTAAAGTGCAGTTAGGAGGCGAGAAATTATTTCAATAAATTCCTGAATGCGCGAGGCCATTAAACACATGGCATATGAAAGTATCTGAATAAATATCTTTTACGGTGCTGTAAGCCGCTTTGAAGCGATGAAACCGATATTGGCGGATCATCCATGTGGCGTTAAATGGGCGGTTCAGGCTACTGTCGAAATAACCTCAACATCGAACGCCTGACGACAGCGAAAGAAAGCGGATGGAACGAACAGCATACTACCTCATCACGCGTCATAAAAGTAACAAGTAGAAGATATGCCACAAGAACTGTACATATGCCAATGCCTGACATAGCCTGTTCGCTGTCAAATGGACATTAAAGATCAAGATAGGTCGAACTAATTTGAATTAGGTTACCCTTCTAAATTATATAAAAAAGCAACTGTTATACCGTGAGTAGAGTGTTGGCAAGTCGTAAAGGCGCGAGAAACCAAAGACGGGTAGCGCCGTCGCCTTGAAGTTCCTGAACCAGCTAGGGGTTACGTCGTGCATGTTGGCGCAGTCTGCTCCAGCCTACTTCAGTTTCTGTCTGTAAATATTGACTACGCTGCATTCTGAAAGGGTCCAAGATTGAACTTGGCAAGTTTCAAGAACATTTAGCGCGCAACAACGGCTAAAACAAGACAAAAATCTCCGTGTAATCCGTAGCATCACGCTGGCATAGCGCCGGCGGTGTTTCGGCGCGATATTAACGAAAACATTTACATCTCGGACTTTCATTTTCTTTCCTAAAAATCAACATATTACTCCGAAATTAACAAACATATAGTTTCTATAGAATGCTTTTATCAGTCCGATTTAGTCATATTTTCTAATGTCCCTTTAGAGTAACGGTGACTGACAAAAGGAACACACACACGACTCCGCGTAACGTGCAAACCCAATCTGAGTACAGCATTTTCCATCCGTGACTCTATCATCGCTGACGCCTCCATTACGTGACCACGAGTCACGTGACGCACTCTCCTCCGGAAGCTACTATGATAGTACGATTGAATCTATCTTTACAAACGGCGTTTACTCCTTACTATGCACTGGGCACTAAAAACTAAAAAAAAAAAAGAACACGACATATCCGCACATCGGCCTGTGAACGCATGCGAAAATGAAAAGGGCATTAACACGGCAAGCTGGGCGAGTTGGTGATTGAACATGTTCCTATGGGTGGGCAGCGCAACTTGGACGAAAGACGAGAGGAAGTACACAATACGAGCGCACAGACTTCCTCAAAATCGGCCTTGTTTGCCAATGACTGCGGCGTTGCTGAAGTATTTTGACGGTGGCCTTCGTATAACTTTAGCACACACCCGTCCCCAACCCTCCACCACCACGCATTGCGGTGGCTAAGTGGCGATGACGCTGCGCCGCTAAGCACGAGGTAGCGGGTTTGACTCCCGGCGGCGATACCTGCATTTTGATGGGCGTGAAATGCGAGAAAGCTCGTGTACTTAGATTTGGGTGCACGTAAAGCAACCCCCGGTGGTCAAAATCAATTGGAAGCCTCCCACTACGGCTTGTACGTCTCATGATGAGATCGTGGTTTTTGTAATGAAAACCACGCAATTTAATTTTCTTGTTAACCTATCCACCGCCTCCACAACAATATACTCAATAACCTCACACGCCTCTAACGCCACAGGCTAGTCTTCATCTGAGACATTCATTCATTCATTCATTCATTTCTGTGACGCAAAGAGCACGTGCGGCCCTACGGCACGATGCTCGTGGTCACCTCACCCGGAGAACGAACCCAGAAAATTGCGGCGCGTGCGTTCGAAATGGTGGAACACAGAACCGGTGATTGAACTGGCATGGTACGTTCTCCACTTCTTCAATTAACCGGTACAATCGTTCCGTGTCTCCCCTGGCAAAGGCAATCGTAAACCAGTGGCGATTCTGTTGAATCATGTTGAATACTTCGCCCTGTAGAATCCACGCGGCACTGTTCTAAACCAATACGGCGGAGATGCAGGCCCTAATGAAAGATGATGGGAAAAGCACCAATGCTTGCACGTGGCGGTGACTTAGCAGTAGGCTGCAGTGGCGCTGCCTTAATTACCCATTACAATGTGTAGCAAACGATTGAAAAAAATACAACACGAAAATTAGCATTCTGTACGTATCTCGAAACGTGCTGAGAATATCCTTGGTTCAGTACTCAGAATATTCTTTAAATGTGTTGTCGACATTTCGGTGTATACAATATGATGTATTTTCACGCTATCTAGCTCGAGTTCAAACTGCCATTACTTTTTTACAACGCAGCGGAAAGGAGGAGTTTCGCCGATCGTCGAGTATTTGAGGACGAAAAGTATTATGGAAGTGGAAAAGAACACGACTGAGTTCGGAAGGCATACATGAAATTTACATAACATTCGTTATGTGCAAGACACATTTGCTGCGCATGACCATGATCGGTATCCACATGACTTCTCTGACTTAGTGCGTTTTGGCTCGAGCTCGGCCGCCAGCCATATATGACAGCGACCGGAGTGGCAACCGGAAACTGACTGCGACAAGCAAGCGCGTTCGTCTAACACTTACACATAATATGTTCTTGTGAGTATAGACTCTAATGGTGCTGACTCCACGGATACCTGGTAATGTAACAATTGCGCCTTTTGGGACATTCGTAATGAAGTAATCAATACAATCGAGGCGCCATAAACAAAAAGAATGCACTCTGCAAACCAGATCGAGATCGAGTACCACGAGACGGAGAAGAACGTACTACGAAATGAGAACGCATCTTCGATGAAAAAAGCGTTCGGTAAGTGCAAAGTCAGCGTGAACTTCAGACCCCAGTATTCTCCTTTCTTTTCTGCGTCGCAAATGCAATTGTGTCCGTACTGATTATTTCGTAGCTGAAAAAGTCCAAAATTCTACATTTTCACGCGCTACAATCACACAGACAAACTCTAGATGTTCCCATACATAGCACTATCGACTCGTCATTGGCATAACTTGGTGCTGAAATATGGAATTTCAAGTCGGCTTTATAAGAGCTGCCAATAAGAAGCCTACGGTGAACCCAGGGTTAGTCATTTGGCGTCACTGTCATCACCGTGACACATGACGCTGAGTAAGGCTTATGGGCCTCCGGGATCTTTTCAACTTCATCGCGAAGTTTGAATTAACCGAAGATGTCAACAAAAGAAACGTCGCAGGCTTTAGAAGCAGAGTGGCGATGAATCAAATTTAACTGTAACTTTTTTTTTTAACGCAGCACGCAAGAAATTGAAACTGCGCTGAAGGCACAGACAGAGAGGCCTAAACATTCGCCACAGGGTTTTGTGCTCTGTCAAACGGACGTCACCCACCTTACAGCCACGCAGATCTCCTGGTCGGCAAACTTATGCGGCACCTTTGTCTGTCTCGGTGGTTGTCAGAAGCAGAAACTGCTGTATCTTGCGTGAAAGGATGCAGCCATTCGTGAACGCTCCCCGTTCATCGATCTTCGGAAGCGATTCTTCACTCCTGTTCGCCTTTTGTGAAAAGTGACGTGTGTCTCATGTCGCGAACGGTTCGATTACGCGTTAAGTTTTATTTTTTCCGGACTGCCTCTCGATGTTCCTGGAATCGCAGCCCGACCGGCAGAAGGGAACTTACTTAGGGCAAACAAAAGTTTGCCCCGACGTCAGCACTAGCTGGAGCCAACCAACACAAGTCGTTGAGTTCGAAACGGCTTCAAACAGTGATGTAGCAGCAAACTGTTCAAACTCTGTAAGATAAGCGTCTACAGCACAATGAGATAATCGTCGACCCATACCGAGGCCTTCCGTTCAGCACAATAGCTTCCTGAAGTCGCCGTGCCACATTTCAGTTCCCTTGCGCGAGGCAGAATTCACTCACAATTGACGCTGGAACGTGCGCATATTCATCCTTTCTGGGGAAAAATACCATCATACCAGCCAGCGATAGCGCGCATACTGAAACATAGCGCGATTCGATTTTGCATGTTGGTTATTGCATAATGGCAATGCGGCGGCTGCCAATCTTTTTTTTTTAATCACAGATTTGTGAAATCAACATAATCGTTCCACTATTCAATACTGAGCTTTACGTTCGCTTCACTATGGTCTTCCCGCACTGACACCCATGATCTTTATGAATGAAGTGCGACAGTGGTTGAAAAAGCAACGTTGCCGTTTGGTCACTCCTCCTGCTTAGAACAACCAACAGCACTACCCTCTCCATCACAACATAGAAAAACTTCATTTTTTAACACTTCGACTTCCCTCACCTTACTCGGTGCACCCGCTTACTCTCCTCCTCCTCCATTGGGGATAAGGGAGAGTGACCTACGCGTACATATGCGCCGCAACGGAAATCAGCTGCTGCCCTGACGAAGACAAGCCTCTTCGTCAAAACACTGGCTGCAGGGATATTCATTTTTCCGCCGCCATTGATCACTCCAAGCCTCCATCTTCATGTGAACTTCTCTCTTTATGTACGAGGCCAGTCATGGGAAGCTGTGGACCGACTTCCTTCATATCGAATATTCTTTGTGCTCCAAGCTCTCCAAAGAGCGCGATCGCCAGCAAAGGACGCTTTTCACGCAGCCGTAAGCTCGAAGGGCACTTCCGCATGGACCACACCTCTGACTCGTCTTACAACAGGGCCTGCCACGGCGCGGAACCCTTTGAAACCTTGTCCGGCGCGAGATTTACGAAGAGCCGCGCCTCCTCCCCGAACCAACACCTAACGAACCCCCGCCCCGCGCATGCACGAGGGCGCGCGCGCGTCAGGATAGATGAAGACTGGCAGCGCGCCGTCCCGAAACGTGACCCGATTCACTTTGCGAGGCTTTTGGGGGCCTCTTCCCGAGATTGGAGGAGGCGTTCATACCGCGAAGGCCGCTGAATAGACGCACCACTGCCGCTTCTGCTGTTGCCAGCTCGAAGCCTCCATCACGCTTCTCCGTGGGATCAGCATAAGCCAAAGGTGCTTTGCCGGGGCAAGCCTCCGCATGCGCCGCGCCGAAGGGAACGGGCACTCTGCAAATTGTTACGTACAGCGCCGCATCGGCCGTCGGCCTTAGTTGGGTGGGAGGTCCGCGTATTTTAGAACAGCCTCACCAGCGTTCGTTCGTTCGTTAACTCACTCACCCACCCACCCACCCACCCACTCACTCACTCACTCACTCACTCACTCACTCACTCACTCACTCACTCACTCACTCACTCACTCACTCACTCACTCACTCACTCACTCACTCACTCAATGAATGAATGAATGAATGAATGAATGAATGAATGAATGAATGAATGAATCAATCAATCAATCAATGGGGGTGAAATTCAGGAAATACCCGTGTGCTGTCTATTGAGCGCACGTGAAACATCCCCAGGGGGTCAAATTTGATCCGGAGTCCCTCGCTATGGCGTGCCTCATATTCAAATCGTGGTTTCGGCACGTAAACCGCCAGAATTTGATTTTCTTTTTTTAATCTACTTCAGAACGATGATGGACCACGGTGATGCAGTGCACCGGGACAGTGTTATCGAGTCTAACCGTAATGCGTGACCCACTATAATGCGCATGGTTACTTTTACGCTCGCTTACTCGATCGCTCCCTATAGTCGGCAGGCATAGAAAAACATGTCGCTGTGGTCCGCTCCTCGACGACTGTCCTCCATCATCCGCTAACGCAGCGGAAATGTACCCCTCCGGTCGTTGTCGTCACTTCGTCGTCGCTTCCTGGTCGCTCATTTACGGCTTTTCTTGCACGAAATAGGTATGGTGTACTCAAATCTCACATTCGCAGTGATCCTCGTGCGACCAACCTCAACCACGACTGCGACAGTTTAACTTTAGTGATCAATTAAGCCACCTTAAATGTCGCACATGTGTACCCAGTGACGTAGCCAGGGGATAGCACCCCCCCCCCCCCCCGCTCCCCCACGCTAATTTTCTGTGTTAGTGGGCGGGTTTCCCAGCCACTCCCGCTTTTCTCCCCGTCCCAGTCCCCGGTCAAGTAGGTGCTCACAGCCAGAAAAACAAAAAAACCAATCTATCTGGCTATGCTACTGCATGTACCCATTTGATGCTGGCATTCAGTGGTTCATAATCATGCCTTTAGGGCAAAGCGATCAGTATTGAAGGTCTACATAAAGGCGAACACACTTGACTTTCAGATAAAGAGCTTGCTTGCTTCTTTGCGATATTATGTATGGCCGCGTCGATGGCAAAGTGATGTAATGTGGAGACGTGCGAAGCCAGTGTTGCTCTATATTGAAAAGGCAGTTGGAAATAGCGCCTCCGTTCCCTGTGCTCGTGTCTCCCGTGTTCACCGGTTCGCTCAAGAAGCATGAGCCTCAGTAAGCAGCTGCTGGCCAATAGAAGGGCTCTGCAGTCGTGTTCCACTGCTGGGCACGATGCCACGGGTTCGATTCCTGGCCCGCGCGGCTGAACTTCGACAGGCGCCGAATGCAAAGTGCACGCGGAGCGAAACAACCGATGGCGAAAATTATTTCGATGCTCTCGACCACGGTATCTCTTCCAGCACGTTTGTTGCCTTGAGACGTCGAATCCCATCAACCCAAGAATCTTTTGCCTTACACCGGTGTCACACGCGAATTCTCGGTCGCTATCAAGCCCGAACGGTATCGAGCTTTTCGATGGCGATTGGCTCCTTTGGGGAAACTCGCAAAAGGGAATCAATGGCGTTCCTACATATTTCAATTGTCTTCGGTTTGGACGCTCTTTGAAAGCGTGCGCGTGGCACAGGAGTACTAGAAGAGCCACGTTGCTGTACACAACTACATCGGCGCGCAGTTCGGAGCTTTCGAAGCGCAGGGATTCTGAAGCGCAGGCGTCAACCCTCTCCTTCTTTTACGTTCCTCCGCCCCGGTCTTTCGTATAGAGCCCAGTAGATTGGGGCGGATTATTCGGGTCCGCGTCTCGCGCGCCCCGACCTCTACAGATCTGACCCGAAGCCCTGCCCTTGAATAAAGAGAAGCGCGCGCCCTGGCGCGCTTCACGAAAGGAGTGGCGTCTGTCTGCTCTGACGAGACGCGAAAGACCGCGCGAGCGCGCCCGGACCTTTCGCGTTGCGTTGCCGCAGGATCACTTCCGGCAGCAGCAGCAGCTTAAGGCTGGCTCTCTGGGGCCGGCGGTCGCCGCAGCGTAGTCAGCGGGTGGCATGGCCCCGCGGTCGCGCGCCGAGCGACTCGAAATAATAAAACTGTATCGGCGTGCTGCAGAAACGCCCGGAAGCGAAGGCGCTACTTCCGGCGGGCGCAGCGTTTGTCGCACTCTCCCCCTCTCCCCCCTCTCTTTTCTTTTTTCCGTGCGTGAACGTGACCGCCAGAGCCAGTCAGTCGCAGTTCCGAAGCTCGAACTGCAGCCAGCGGACTCTAGGTGGGAAGCCTCGAAAAAGAAAAAAAGAAAGGAAGTAGAAAAGGCTACGAACTGTTATAGATGTGACAGGCATCGTTATGCAGAGGGAGAGAGAGAGAGAAAAGAAAAGACGAAAATTCCGAAACGCCAAACAAAACCAACACACAGAGCAAGGAAGCGGCAGCCGCGAAGGTTCCTGTATTTACCGAAGCGTGTGAGTTGACAGAAATCGGGCTGAAAAGCGCTGATCCGTTGCGGAGTATGTGTTCACCTGTCGCAGGCCAAAGAGAGAGGGACGGGAATGGCGGATGGATGTAACGTTGGGGCATATTCATCGGAAACGCCTGCCGAACGCGCCGGGTGACACGGTTGTTACGCGCCCTGTTAGCCCAGAGGGTCCCGTTACGCGTTGTTGTCGTCGCTTCACCCTTTCCAGTTCGACAAGCGCCAGCCGAATGGAGGGAGGGTCGCGCATAGCTGGCGACGAATTCCGGGTGGCGGCGCATTCCGATGACGCCCGTCCCGGTACGCCTTACGTGGCGCGGACATCCCGTGCTGTAGCGAAACCGTCTCCCTGTCGCGTAATGACCGTGCTCGATTTCTGTGGGGAAGAAAATCACTCAGTACCCACGCCACGATGAATGTCGACAGCAATGTAAAGACACATCGCATTGCCAAATTCTTCATTTAGGGTGTTGCCCAATTTTTGAATTTTTTTTCGTTACGAACATCTGTATTCTATGAAAGTCAACGATCCTCGTTCTGTGCGTGCTATGGTCCCATTCTGATCACTTCTTTCTCCACGTTCGGCTGCTTTTGATGTCGACCTCTTCGCTTCTCCTTGGCTGAGTTATTCAATGTTCTATTTCCAGCTTCTTCACTTCTTTCATCTTGTTCTGCTTATCTGTAGCCGCACTTACACAGTGGCACGTATACCCATTCCGGAGGAGTAGCCAAGAATGATCACATACCGAGTGCCACACGCCCGGTTCCAGATACCCAATGGTACGAGTTGTCTATTCGGGCCCCCAAGTTGGCGTAAAAGATGTTAGCTGCGGACGGACGTACCAAAAAGTGCGTGAAGTTCCCAAAGAACGCTAATCGCATTAGTAACGATGGGCCTCGAAAAGCGCGTGGCCTTGACGGAAGATGTGGGAAGCCGCTGTAATTAACACGTCGGAGTGGCTTGAAATGGAACAAAAAGTGACCAATGTAACACCTCGAGCACCCAGACAGTATGCCTTGCTTCGCACCAGCCTCGTTTTTCCAAAAAGATTGCGTATTTAGTATAGACTGTCTCAGTTAATATACTAATATACTAATATATACTAATATATAGAGTGTCTCAGAATACCCCCCCCCCCGACCGGGGGGTGGGGGGTGGGGCGGTATTCTGTAAGAGTCCGCCTAGTCGTATGTCCACTTCAACCGCCGCTCATTTGCTGGGGCCGCTCGTATACTCCTCGCTCGCACAACTCCATCCAATCAGCAGCGGCCGAAATGGGCAGTCCCCTAGGTAGACCCTTACAGGATACCCCTCCACGATTTGCGTCAGCGAGGCGATGCTACCGCGTCCCAGCACTAAATTCCTATTTACACACGCCTGCTTTGGCGGTGTCTCCTCTGCGTATACAGCGCAGTGAACGAGAAACAATTGACCAATTTCTGCTTGCTTGTCAGCGATTTTCCTCAGTAAGAAGAACGTTTCTCGAGGTCGACATACGCAAGCTTGGCCTCAGTATGAATGTCCCCGTCCTGGTTTTCCTCGGAACTTCCACGTTGGAGTTCAGCCGCCGGGACGTTCGCAATGTGAAGACTTTTTTCTTGGCTCCCATTAAAATTACTTCTCGAACCATATGAGCATCGCACTACGAACAGCGTGCAATAACACGTCTGACCCCAGCGTGGGACCGCGCGGGGGTCCACGTACACAGAGGTTCCAAACTCACTTGCTATCAATAAAGTATTTCAGCCTGTCTGTCTGTCCCCAGTAAGACCTTTCATTTTCTAAACTTCTACTCAGTTTGTGCAAGGCGCCCAATTTTCGGCCGATCCCCCGCGGTGTGCAGGTAGCACTTGCGCAGAGGAAATGCACTGTGTATCTCAGTCTGTACTTCAATGAAACTTTTTGATGCCAACTTCGGTCACTGGGTATGTGCCAGCAGGTGTGTGCCGCTCTAAACAATAAGAACAACAAAAAGATCACTTAATGTTTTCCGATGCAGGGCGCAATCGAACCCACGTAACACGTCTTCCTCAAAGGCAGCAATCCACGCCTTAGGAGGCTGCGCGACAGCTGCCCCAGGCAGCTGACGCTCTTCAATGACCGACGTTCACGCCAACGCTTTAGCGAGCTGCGACGTGAATGCACTCGATATGCGCCGCTCTTGAATGAACCTCTCGCCATCTTCGGCCACTGGGTGTGCGGCAAGCGAGGGAATGATCCTCGGCGTTAGCACACACCGGCGCGCCACGCTTCTCGTCTCAGAGGCTACGCGCGGACTTCTCGGCAGTGCCACTAGATGGCGCAGTGTGCCCACAAAAAACAGTGAGAGGAGCCCGGCTACCGCATGACGCGTTTCTCAGCGTTTGTATGGTGTGGAGCAGCATGATTTTCGGAGGCCATGCGCAGGCCTTGCGGCAGCGCCGATAGATGGCGGTGAGTGTTCTTATGAAAGCGCGACGGCAGAGTCCCGTTGCCATGCACGCCTCACATATAACTCGTTTGTAAGGTGGAAATCCGTTGCGTCGTTACTGTTTCAATGCTAACTAACCGAATTACCGTCGACAGTCATCGTGAGATGGGTTCTGCCCAATGTTTTCTACAATTGTTATGCTGATGCTTCGAAATCAAACCGCCAACAATCTGTGTTGCGTTTCTTGCAGGCCCTGCAGCCAGGTTATGGATACTGGCCCTTTCAACGGCGCTTCTGGCCTCGCCTGCATGGGGTGAGTGAACGTTCTTCAACACGTAACATAGTGGGCAAACTTCGCGCCATACAAAGCCGCCTAACGTACTAGCATAGGTAGCAAAAGCCAACTTTGTGAACGGTGTAATGAATAGATTATTCAGTTTCGCTAACAGTGGAGCCCTGCTACAGAAAGCAATTCTGGAGTGGTTAAATATGCCAAATATACGTATCACGCGAGCTTTAATATGGAGATAGTGAGAGGAAGAAAATCTTGGGCGGCGCATTCATCCTTTGGAGATGATTGGCAGTGTTAATCCGATTAGCACTATTTCTTATGATAGCTGTGCAAGTGGTGCTGGTTGTATATGTTATGATGTTCTGAACACGAGCGGCACCAAGAAACAGCAAGAAAACTGGGCGAGGTGGAACATTGTCACGTTTTAATTGGGGCGAAGAACCAAATACTGCACGAAATGTGAGCTGAGACTCTAATTATTTGCTGGGTAAACTTGCGTCCAAAGGACAAGCAACACACAACGAAAATGGCGAGCGCAGTCGTCGGTCTTCGATTGGGTCAGATCGCATCTCGCGGGTCAAGTTTCCGTGGTACACCTTTCCTAGTTCATTCCAGAGAAATCGCTCAGATTGCGTATATTCGAGAATGTATAAATGACAGCATATAGGGGAGAGACAGAGAGAGAAGAAAGGCAGGAAGGTACGCATTCAGCACATTGGAAAGTGTAGTTCACGAGCTGACTCCGCACACGTCCTGCCTCTTCGGGGAGCGAAGTGCAACTGGCGGGGTTCCGGAGCCGCCCATAGTCAGTAGCACTATATATATATATACATATATGTGAGGTCTTATAAGCTCCCCTCTCTACCTGTGTCCCACATGATCGGCTTCCCACTTTGACACTCCTAATGTTAACACACAAAAGAAGACAGGAAGTACTATAGACGTTCACAGAGTCAGGTAGATCGCAAGAAGCCCAACAACGCTTGAGCATATAGGTATGTATCGCGTGTGTGACGGTGGGATGTACATAGGGATGTATTTGTGCGGCGGCGGAAGCGGGGTCTGTATGGAGGATGGATAAGCGCGTGTTTGAGAGTGGAGCCGGGGTAGCATAAAAGAACAGGCGTAGGATATCATTGGATAGTACAAAAGTGCTAAGCATTCGAAAAGACTCGGCTATAGCGAACGAATTTCAACGGATATAGTGAGGCGTTCGCAAAGCCTTGGCACTGATTTCGAGCAGTGGCAAGACCTTTGAAGCAAAATGACACCAAGATCACCAGGTGGCAGAAAAAGAAGAGAAATCATGTAAATGTCAGTACTAGGTATTATCGAGTGCTTCCATTAATAAAAAAAATCTTACAGGCCATTCTCAGCATGTGAAACCTACATATGTTCTCATACATGGGTGAAACACATATATAGGTGAAACATAGGTACTAAGAATTAATATGGAGCCCTCCACCACGGTGTGCCTCGCAACCAATTGCGCTGCTTCGAGGCAATAAAGAAGTAATTTAATTTTTAGAGCGCATCTCTTAAACGCACCGTTCCTACGTTGAGCGTCGGCGCGCGTCGGCGCGCGTCGGCATAACCGAGCGAACGAGCAGAGCGAAGGATGAAAAAGCGAACGCGGAGTGCAGCGGGGGATGAAAAGCGAGAAGAGCGGAGGGAAGAAAGTGGAGGAGGAGGCTGCAGAGAAAGCATGAGGCGGAAAGTGGAGGAGGAGGGTATGGCGAAAACGTGAGAAGAAAAGCGTAGTGCCGCTCTCAGGCGACGATCAACGGCTACGAGTTGGCGCCAGAGTAGCGCGCGTCGTCTGCTCACCGATGGCATGCGGCGAGCATGTCCAAGGATACTATTATGAAAACAACGCGCTGCATTAGCGCAGGTCTGTTTGCAGCGGCTGTTGTGAATCGCGCCCACACGTCACCCGCGCGCTCTCTCTCGTGATCCCCCGATTAGCGAGGCAGTCGCGCCACTATTCACTCCGTTTGCAACGTGCCGCACAAAACAGATTGGGCGCGCCAGCCAATATATCTCGCAATGAAAAGACGTATACACCTGCGCTCAAATTTCGCATTAGGGATTATTGTAATCGTCGCTCATATTTCTTTCTTCTGGTTTTTGTCGCGCTTTAAAACTTCGTTTTAGGGCGTGTACGTCGAAGGCGCAACACGTGACCCATGCGTCTGGCGAGTGCGACGAATGCCTATAGAGCGCTAAGCGGTGTGCTTTCCGGCTCGATCACGGATGACTAAGTCCGGAAAAATGGAAGGAAAACCAGCTTTAATTTCGAGAAGGCAAGAGATTAGCGAAAGGAATCCTGCCAGTCGTTCGCAGCCGTCTGCTGGCATCGGCCCCCGCCGGGCATTTGAATTAAGGCTGGCGGCCGCGCCAGCCTTTTCCTGTTCAGGCTCGGCTTCGCGCGGGTGGTCGGCCCGTCTCTATAAGCGCGCTAATGCGCAAGCGCGTTATACTGATGTATGGAAATGGAGGCTCACACGTCGCCGTCAATTTGCATAACTTATCTCCCGTGAAGAATAGCGAAGCGCCCGCCGTATAAGGCCAGCTGCCCACCCCCGCGGGCCGCGCATCGGTGTAGCACCGTGCATGCAGCGTGTACATGGTGTGCGAGATGCATTCAGGCGAGAACATGCGTATGAGGTTTTGAGTGGGGCCTCAAAGTTCAAGCCGGGACGAAAGTCGGTTCTAGCTCTCTGTTTTGCCGCGTTAAGTTGCGAAGTGAAACGCTTTTCGAATCATCGTGTCTCGATTCACGAATTCTACGAGAGATTTTGTATGGAAGGCGTTTTGTTTCTAGTCTGCGGAAGGAAGCCTATACGCGCACGATCAGACCATGTATGGCTGCTTAGCATGCTTTTAAACTCACGTAGGTTGGCCTCGAAGTATACCGTGTGTCCCAGCTAACGCTAGCCAAGCTGTTGAAAAAAAAAAAAGAAATCACGGTGCATGATATGACTATAATAGCTACGGTGTTCGGCCGTCGGAGGTCTGATGACCTAACACCGTAGGCCTTAAAATCATATCTTGCGCAGTTTCACCTTAGCCCAACGAAGCTCGAACACCGTTTGGCGTCAACGAATATAAAAACTTGCTCACACACGTGACTGCGCCGCTAATCGTGAGATCGCGAGAGACATCGCGTGGGTGACACGTGGGGGCGATTTACAGTAGCCGCCACAAACCGCGGAATTTAATTCAGTAAAAATTAATTAGTATGCTTAATTAGTAATTCATTTGCTGAATTATTCACAACTGAACATTCACTCCATAATATCAGAAAGTCTAGTACGGGCTGTACGTTGGATTTACAGCGCTAAATCAAAATTTTCAGGCATCAAATTCAGCGTATCAAAAATGATACGTTGGGCTTTGTGGGGTTAATCTTCGTTTTCTTTTTCCCTTTGAACAGCCTGGCTAACGTTAAACGGGATACCTCATATGTAGTTCCCATGAGGATTATAAGTGAGTAGTTTCTTGCAGTACAGGTCTTGGATTACCGCACCTGAATTCACTGTGTTCGTGGAGCTCAGTGTTATATGGGCGCACCTTTAGAGAACACATGTGCTTGGGGAAGTAATACTTCGGACAGTTGGACGCCATCGCTCCTTGAGGCTGACAGAGTCAGCAGCAATAGACACCACAGGGTCGGCGCAGATACCCAACGTGCAAAACACTCTCTCTCTCTCTCTCTCTCTCTCTCTCACACACACACACACGCGCGCGCGCGCGCACGTGAGTGAGCATGCGCGTGAGCACGCCCACGCGACGATGGCGGCCGCATCCTGATGGGAACAAAAAGCAAAAAAAAAATTAGAGGACGCTTAAGCTTCGCCTTTAACCGCCGTATTCAGAAATGCATCTTAAATAGAAGCTCATGCTTGACCTTGACGTAAATGACGACTGTTGTGATCGCGCGCAAGACGCTCATTTCGTTTCTTTTGGTGCGTTCACGACAGGCGTTATTTCATTCAAGTCAAGCATGGGCTTCAAGTTAAGATGCATTTCTGAATACGGGGGGTAAGAGCGGAACGCGATAGCATTCAAAGATCCCTGACTGCTTCTCACGCTTCCCGGCAGCTGCAACTTATGTAATCGTAACGCGTACCGGGAAACGCTGGCGGCAAACGCTATGCACGAAGGCGAGCTATCTGGAAGAAACGCGCCCTCTTGCGTGGGCCGATCCCGGAGGTAGTGCAGCGCTGCGCCAAGAAAATTCATTATTTTCAAGGTTTCTGTTATCCTTACACACCTTTATTTATTTTAGGCTGAGAAAATTTAACATGAGAGACATGCGCTGTGGGTGTTTTTTTCGTGACATTTGTTTGTGGGATGTCATTCTCAAAAATTCCGAGGAATAACTTTGTCAAGGATGTAAGAAAGGGTATGAGCAACCTTAAGTCACAGAATGGTGTGGCAATATAACCCACATGTCATATATAGCAGAGCGTGGCACATACATACACCTAAATATATGCGGAAATATTCGCTCGCGGGGACGCCGGCGCCAGACGCCGACGCCGGATTTTCTGCGACACCAACATTTGATGAAATGCCCTTGTTAATAAACGTAAGAGATCCTCAAGGGAAACGTTTGCCGGCCGGCCACGCCAGTTTAGCTTAGTTAATGCCCTCTGCCGCGACACCACCGCCATCCACATTAACGTTTAGCCTGTCTCCCATGAGTTTGCATTTAGCTGAGAGATCGGGGGGATTGGGGTTGGGGGCACTAAAGCGATGAAACTGAGAGCTGTGGTTTCATCTATTCACACAGCGCGTGAAGCGTTGTGGATATTATTGAAGTGCAGCGTTGTTAAATATGTATTTTCGCCAATTAACCATGATCGATTCAGTGTTAGGCTATTTATAACCCGCACCGCCCGTCGTTGCTTATTCGTGAACGATACTGCCGTCTCTTCGAGTCGCCAAAGCAACCTCAAGCATTGATTGAGAGAACTACCGGTGCGGAATAAGAATACAAAAAAAAAAAAACAAAGGAAAAGCTTAAAAAGGAAAATACCTCTATAGCACTCTCACTAACACCGAATTCTGACTCCATTATCACAAGTACACAGTAGAGCAGAAGCGAGCAATAATTAAGTGCTGTCCCGTTGCAGCATACGATGAAGAACCAGAGAGCGCGAAAACTGTGAGCCACGAATCTAATTCTATGTACTCGAGAACACTGCGCAAAAAAAAAATAATAATAAACAGACGCTAAACAAGGACACAAGAAAGACTACGTAAATAGTCTTCTTCCTAAAATGCGCCGCACCTTATTTTGGTCGCGAGTGCCGTTTAAATATCGTTCTCCAGCCATATCTTTCAGCAGAAAAAGAGAAAAAGAGAGCAAGACGTACGAATAACGCATACTTCCATTTCCCCATTCGTGGAAAGAATCTCTGCTATGCGGCAGCTTTTCGTACATCAAACGCTTCGGTTACTTCCGCGTTTCTAAGCAAGCGCGGCCCGCTCATATTAAACGAAAAACTACTTGTTCCTGCAATTACTCATCTTACTTTCTGGCAATCCACTAATTAATCTCTCTCTCTCTCTCTCTCTCTCTCTCTATATATATATATATATATATATATATATATATATATATATATATATGTAGTAGCGGCGTGCGAGTGGGCATCTATTTCGTATTTCGCATATTTCGAGGGCTTACAAAATAAAGCAAGCAGACTCACTTCAGCACCAAACAAATGCTTGATTCGGAGGTTGATCAAGGTACCCTACAACTTTGTAATTGATATGTTTGCGATTCAAGCAATAATTTAAAAAGTTCACTAATTAAGCAATACTTCATGATGAAAGCAAATGCTCGCCGTAAGTACGTACGACTACGGCTACTATGCAGTCAGTACGGTTTCTGTAGAGCTCTTGGGTATTCTTGAAATCGTAGTCCATGTTAGCTGGCGCACACACACACACACACACACACACACACACACACACACACACACACACACACACACACACACACACACACACACACACACACACACACACACACACACACACATATATATTCTTCTAAACCCTACATATTTACTTCCTGACACCCGAAGCACAGCGGCTTCCCGTCTTTGATTCGTGCGCCGTTGCACACCTATATTTTGATGCCCGCAACAAATGACGAGAGGTTCGTTACTCCTGATTCATCTTTTGATTCCGGGGACTGCATAATTAATCCCGAACCAATCAATATTGCGCTTGCTTCGTTTCCGTCGACGCTCTCTACAATATATATATATATATATATATATATATATATATATATATATATATATATATATATATATATATATATATATATATATATATATATAGCTTCCTCCGGTGTCTCGTGAGGTCCCTAGCCGCGCAAGGCGTGTCTTTAATTCATTCGTCGTGGCATATTTCGCGTCGCCAGTCGTTCCGTATGCGAGACCCGCGGCGCGAAAGGATTGCCGCGCCGCATCGGAAAAATTAGGGCTGTGGCGCCGACATTTTAGATTGCCCGACGACGGCGAAGAGCGCGCGTCGCCTTTCGTTTTCGCCCGGGCCGCACTAAAAAATAATGGGCGCACAATGAAATGTGCCGCGTCGGCGCGACTGTGTGCGGCTTCCTCTCTTCCGCGGCCGTAATTAAATTTAAGAGAAGCGACGCGGAATTCCTCGGTGACCCGGTTACAGCGAGCCTGCGGCTCGCGCCACAACTGCGACGGAAAAGAAATAAGTAATTAACGGGAAAACAAATACTGCAAAGCAGGACCCCCTTCGCATGCCGCTGGCTGCGTTGGTGCGGCACGTCGACGTCGACGTCGAAATGGTGTGGCTCGCGTCCGCGGCGCGTTAATTTCCGTTTTTTTTTTTTGTTTTGTTTCCGAGCTATAATTTCGGCCCCGAAGCGATCGCTCTTCCTCTGTAGACAATTAAGAAAACAAAAATGCGGGTTTCTTTCTGAGAGGGTTAAATATATTCAAGAAAACACTGGAGGACGCTTAAGCATCGTCTTTAAGAGTGGAACGCGATAGCATTCAAAGACCCCTGACTGCATGCGTCTCACAATTCCCGCAAGCTGCAGCGTATGCAAATGTAATGTGTACTTGGAAACGCCGGCGGCGAGCGCTATGCACGAGAGCGAGTGGACCAGCTTTCTGGTAGAAAGGCAGCCTCTTGCGTGGGCTGAGGATGGGCGTAGGCGAGCGCCATCGGGATCGTGCTGTTGGAAGGAACCGAGCGCAGCGCGCCGGTCTATGAATGGTAGAAACGCCGGAAAATGTGTCTTATGCTTAGTTTTCGCGTAATAGAATGATGTTTCCTAATATTCTTGTGTTAGTGACGGCATCATAGCAAAGCCATAGTTGCGCAGCGTTATACATATATATATATATATATATATATATATCTTTTTCTACAAGTTTGAACGCACAAGCAGCTAAGCATGTATCGGTCATTATTTTTTAAGAACGCAAAGATTGCAAGAGCACGCATGAACTTTGTGTCGAAGTGAATCTCTCTGAACCATTCACGAAAGCCGCAACTACTTGAGCACGGTACTATGTTGGGTGAGTTGCTGCATAGCTAATAAAAGTGTTGTGGCGCAGTTGTAAAATAACACATGTAAGAAAAAAAAGGAGACAACCGAGAAAGCGAACTTTCATCCGCAAGCTCTTTCTGTCGTCTCTTTTTTTTTTTCTCCCCCATATGTTATTTCACAGTGTACCGCAATACGTTCTTTATCCGCAACTGCTTCCGTTTCCTTTACAACGAAAACATCACTGTGGCGGCACGCAGAGTGTATCTCGAGACGATCATTACGTGCTGCATGCTGTCACATAATGCGTGGCTCGTCTAGGCAGACACTTTTATCGCCCCCAGTATGGGTACATGGCCACGCTAGGGCGCTTCGGACTGAGGTGGCCACATCGGTAGCCGGTGCTTAGCAAGTGCGTGGAATGACCGCCTGTGACCACCTGCCTCGAGCTAGAAAGGCGCAACGGTCGCATCATACTATAACCTCATCAAGTGATTTACCACCGTAAGCTAGAAAGGCACAGGCGATGAAATTTAAGCTTTCCAGACAAACGAACTAGGAGCCTCTACGAACAGTTAAAGGACTCGTTCGAAGTCCTTCATGACCCTTCAACGCGAGTAAGCAAGCCAAGGGGCCGCTTTTTCGGTTAAGCACCCTACAGCCTCCTTTTTTGAAAATATTTTCGCTGAAATTGTCGGGGTTTGTTTTTCAGCGGGTTATCACTGTTACGAAGTGTGCCTTCGGCGCATGACGTGCCGAATAAATTCGACAATTCCTTAACGCTGTCGCCAATTCCGCAGCCAAATAGACCTAGAATAGAATTAGGCTGCGCGCATTACGCCGATGCTGTTGTGTACATTCTCAAGTGTACGCAAGCATAAGCGAAGAGTTTGCCCGCCTTTAGCCAATCCTCACGATCTCACTGCTTTTGTCACAATGAAATGTTCTCTCCCTCCAGATTGGCTGTGTGTCGCTGTGACATAGGTACGCACGTACGCGCGCGCGCACACGCACACACCACACACACACACACACACACACACACACACACACACACACACACACACACACACACACACACACACACACACACACACACACACACACACACACACACACACACACACACAGACAGACACACACACACACACACACACGCACGCACGCACACGCGCGCACAATAGTGACATTGTAAGAGAAAAAGGTTGATCTGTCGCCAGTGTCCCTTCGGAAAAGGGCAATTACGAAGAGAGCAGGACACCTTTCTTTATGTTACCGAAAGACAGGGGGGAAAAGGCAATAGCTGCAGCGCCTATCACGTTTTCCTATTGGAAGACGCAGGACCTCTTGTCAATTTGTGAGCGAGAGTTCGCGTGGTGGCGTCCGTAATTGAACCTTATTGCTGGCGGCGCAGTCGTTAAGAACCGCCACTACGCCAGCGTAAGAACCCCAATACTCGCGGAACCACGTGACACTTGACTTTGATAGGGCCTACACGGCGCTGTGGCATCAAGGAGGCTGCCGTCTTCTCCGCACGACAGCCAAGGCTTGCCCCGACAGCCCAGTTGTTGCTTTGCTGCATTTCTTTCACGCTTAGCGGGTGTGCCTTAGCTCCAGGAGACCGAGTAGACCTCGTCACTGAAGCAGTGCCGTGCTCTAGTAGCGTCGAGCTGATCTAGCTCACGGGCACGCGGTATTAGCTCCTAGGTCATGTCACGTACCACAGAGAAGATAAGCATTATACGCTGCGAACAGGGAGTGAGTGAGTGAGTGAGTGAGTGAGTGAGTGAGTGAGTGAGTGAGTGAGTGAGTGAGTGAGTGAGTGAGTGAGTGAGTGAGTGAGTGAGTGAGTGAGTGAGTAGGTGAGTGAGTGAGTGAGTGAGTGAGTGAGTGAGTGAGTGAATGAGTGAACTGTGTATAGAAATGACTTGCAAGGTAGTGATCAAATTTATGCCAACGAGCATGAAGGCTATTCAGGCTTTAGCAACACAGAGTAATCTGTCAATGGAATTGAGTACATTCATGTGCCAACAAATACATGTGCCTTAAACATGACCTTCTGATACGCATCGTTAGTTTATGCCACTTCCATGATTAACTGCTATGGAAAGCAAAATGTAGCAGAAATGCTGCACAGTACTTCTTGGTAATTTGGTGACGTCATAAATTCCACAAACCTGCACAGTTCATGTGTATTATTCATGCAGAGCTGGCACACGGAGATGTTCACTTGGCAAGGGGCTGAGGGCAATATAGAAAGTAATCGAAGTATAGGAGTAGAAAACAATAGGAGGTACATACTTGAAATCAACGCAGAAAAAGACAAGAAAGAAAAAGGAGGACACAGGAGAGCAGTGTGATAAGAGGTATCACGCCGTATGAAAAATTAACGTGCGCGACCTCATAAGGATGTCTAGCCTCATCAGAACATCAATGGACTGTAAATCGGCTATTCATTTAGAATTCTTTCCTAGACACCGCAATTTCAAGCAGGAAGTTTAGCAGGGTGGGGTAATACAATGAAGAGTACAAAGAATTCGTATTACAGAAAAGTATTAGAAAGAATTAGCACGACAATTTTAAAAAGCTGGTAGAACGTATACATCGATACTAGGATCACACAAGGAAAAAAACGATACACGTGCTACAAGCATAGGTATAAATCTAGCATGGAAGTGCTAAAAGCATATATTTACGCAATATAAAGGAAACTAATAAATTTTTAATATGTATATAGGAAAGAACTAAAATTTGATGGGAAAGACTGAAAAAGAAAGGTAAAACCAGTTCCACGCAATGAAAGCTGCCAAAATAGCGCAGCTGGTGGTAGTTTTCTCAAGTCTCGTTGTCTCGTTGTCGTCGTTTTGCTAGATTCGTGCTTCGGTTCCGGATTACGCACACTCTTCAATTGCGAGAGGTTGTGATCAAACCACAGAGTATCACACACGTTGCAGCTGTGGCCGCACTCACGGTTGAGGAATCCCCTCTTGAGCCGTCCATCGGCACCCTCACTGGGTGGCATCTGTCTGCGTCAAAGTCTCTGCTCGGCCTCCTCCTCTCGAAGTTGGGGATTAGCTTGCCTCTGCTGGCACTTGGATTGGGTTGGCTTCTCTTGAAAGTGGGGGTTGGCTTGCCTCCACGGGCGCTTGGCTTGCGCTTCAGTTCTCGATCCTCGGCGATAGCGGCTTTCCTACGCTGGCGCTTTGCCTGCGCTTCTCGCTTTCGAAGCTCGGCATTTGTGCTACATCGGCGCTGCCGCTCTCGTGTGAGCTCCCGCTGCTGCTCGCACCGAGCAGAATCCATGGGGCGAAAGGGCGCGCGCCGGCGAAACACCTGCCCCTATACCCCGCTCCTTCCCCCTTCCCCGGTGCGCGCTCTGCCTGCTGCCACCATGGGTGACAACGGACGGCGAAGGCTCGACTTAACACAGCTCCGCTGGTAAAAGAGTACATAAAGCTTCAACCAGTTGTGCCAGCTGAAGTGTACAGCAGGGAACCTGCTCTGCATGCATAATACGTATATGATGTTTCTTTTCGTGCGAAGGAACCTTATTAAAAAAGTCTTTCAACTCTAGACTTCTGCTATTTTTGCATGTGGCTACGTGGTTAGATTAACATTAGCAGCAAGAATAATTCTGATAATAATGCATAGACACTACCCAAACTTAGCCTAAAATTAGCATTTCAAGAGTGATTAATTAGCCATGTGTTGTAATTGCGATATTGAAAATGACCAATAGCGAAATCATGTCCGCTTAGCAAATATCCTAAGACTAGTGCCATTTCCCGGATAAACGATATCAAATATGCACTCAAGACTTACACTGGCGTTTCAGTTGACATTTCGCAATAAGCATGACTCGAGCAGTTCGCGACTAGGATGACTGTAATGGATGACGGATATATCGAAAGTGGTGCCAGTCTTAGGATTTATGTTAAGCTCGGCTTCCATTTCGCAATTACCACGTGAGCCCTAAAATGAGTAATTAAAACTGTAATTAGCTCATTTTAGGCAAATAGTGAAATTGACGTCGAAAATATTTTCCTGCTGTTAATGCCCACTAGCCACGTAAGCTACCTGCGATAACACCAAACGCCTAGATAAGAAAGCTTACTTTAAAAGAAACTGTACCGCATAACAAATTAAGACTTTGTACTAACGAAGCGCCACCAGTTTTATATGCCGGAGGACAAACTACTGAATGAAGAAAACAGTGGATGTGAGCAACAAGCGTAGAGACGACGAACAAGAAGGTTTCAGAGGGAGACGACGACGATTATAGGCTTCTTCACCGAACAGTGCAGGCTACCCACGTTGATAACCTAGCCGGGAGAACAGCTGTGAAAACAAAGAACGATGGAAAGAACAGATATAGTTGCTGGGGAGTTTTCATAATGTAAGCGTCGCTTGGTAAAAGTATATGTAGCCGCAGTAATTATCACTTGGGACTGAGTATATACGGGAATGCCATAGCATATTTCAACGTTATGGAACATTATGACAAAGCCAACGAACGCCGTTCGTCTACCTTACTTAGGGTGGACGTTAGAGAACCAGAAGTTGTTGAAATTAATTCGCTACCGCCCGCTACGGGCGTCCTTAACTATGGCTGAGGCACTCTGGGACGTCAAACTGCGTGTTGTAATGCGATTTATACACCACAGAACTCGCCCCAAAACCCCTCCTGAGGAAATCTCCTTGTTCCAAACACCAGCTCATCTGCACCGGAACTCTCACTTCCAAAGCAAACACAGCTCCAGCGTGGCATTTGTGAAACTCGGGCCGCTTTCTGTCTTGCAGGCCAGAACTGCTTCGGTGGCATCGAGAGCTTCGAGAAGACCACGGGGCTCTCCTACTCCGGCTCGGTGAGCGGACAGACGCTGCTCCAGCAGCCGGACCAGGCGCTCACGCGGGACTGCATCAACCTGTGCAAGCAGCAGGCGCAATGCCTCTCCTTCTCGCTCAACTACGTCGGCTTCCGCTGCTCCTCCTTCAACCTCAACTCTGCCGGCCGCCGAGACTTGCTCGTGCCTACGCCAAGCACAAACTACTTCGAGAAGATATGCTTCAGAGGAGGTATCTGATGCACGAGTTTTCTTTTTTTTTTACTCTTGCTCTTTAACTTAGTTATATTGCTCGTGCCCGGCGCGAAGTCACCTCTGTTGCATTTAAGGCAGAAAATATGACCTAAGTACATGACCAACATTCTCTCTGACTCGGTAACCAGAAACTAACTTAATGAATATCTCGCTAAGTGATTCGCCAATTGACCGACTAACTAACTAACTAACTAACTAACTAACTAACTAACTAACTAACTAAATAACTAACTAACTAAATAACTAACTAACTAAATAACTGTGAGTCCTACTTGCTTTTGCGTGGAACGATGCGTATGACTGCAACTTTACTCACCTAAAAAAAGAAGTTTCTCCCTTGAACTTTGTCTCAAATGTTTCTAACTAATGAAAAGATAAAGAGAACGCGAGTGTAGTCAAGCACTGAGAAAGATGGAGATACAAGAAGAAAGTCCGGGAGGTTGACCAAAATTCGTTCCGGTTGGCTACCATGTACTTCTGGCTACGAAAGACTGCAAAGCGGGTAGGAGAGAGCGCGATACAACAATATAGGGTCTTGCATATTGAGAACTGTTCTGCCGCTGTTCTCTGAAATGTGGTTCCTCGGTAGGTACAAAGGGCGGGGAGTAATACAAAAGAAATGCCTTTATCATCAGTCTCCCTTACGCCTGTCCTGCCCGGGCCGACATCATCTCACGTAACATATTACTGGACTTGTAGGAACGACACGGACAGGACGCCTGTCCGCGGTCGCCCTTGGCATACAATTTGGTACTCTAATGAACCACCGGTTACCTGTTCTAGGACTACACGACGAGGCCGGCTAAGCTTTTTTCTTCGGAATCGCAGCTAGGAATCACCTCAGTCTTACTACATTCCCATTCCTGCGGCTAGCGTCGGCGTCGTACCTGGTGATCTGCTGTGTACCCAGCGGTAACAGCTGGTTGTGGCACAGTACCATAGACCAGCCTGCACTAAGAGACAGGAGCGTTCCCCTCGCAAGTCGGTACAAGTCCGTACTACTGAGTGGTAGGCATCTGATTCCCTCACTCGTACGGGGCACTATGAGCATGTTGCACTCAGTGGAAAGTGCGGATGTGACGTGCAGGAGACATGCAGATGTGACAGCTGGTGTAAGGTCCAAACTCTACTACTTCCGTTTTGGTGCGTTGGCGCAACGTTCTCAAAGTTCAACAGCGCGAACAAACGAAGGCAGTATGCAGATATAAACGAAGGACGCCAGTGCTGACCATGGGCACCAGGTGACACTTTATTCGCCAACACCATCTTTTATAATTTTTGCTCCCTGACAATATACATATATGCGTTCATTTGCCGCGGAAAATAGGCACACAATGAAATAACGCACAGAAGGAGCAACGTGATGCAAAACTCCTTCGCCCTACCCTCGAACACGAGACAGTGCCTAATTATAACACGCAAAATAAGTCAAATGATGAAAACAGAGAGCACTGTTGTCTAGCTGTACGTGCCCCTACTGTGCACGTCATTTAGCGTTGTTCAATTTTGGTGATATAAGCTATCCAGGATAGCAGTGTGCAGTGAACAAAAGCACTAGGAAAGGACGGGAGAAACAGTGCTTGACAAATTTCCGTTTGCTGTGAGCTGCTCTCATGGATGGATGGAGCTGCTCTCATGGATCTTACGGGGCAGAAACCTGGATGCTTACAAAAAGGATTCTACTTAAATTGAGTACGACGCAACGAGCTACGGAAAGAAGAATGATGGGTGTAACGTTAAGGGATAAGAGCAGTTTGGGTGAGGGAACAAACGCGAGTTGATGACATCTTAGTTGAAATCAAGAAAAAGAAATGGGGGGAGGGAGGAGGAAAGAGAAAAGAAGAAGGCAGGGAGGTTAACCAGAATAACGTCCGGTTGGCTACCCTACACCGGGGGAATGGTAAAGGGGAAAGCAAAGATCACAGGGAGAGAGAGGAGGGAAGGAAAGAATGAAATTGTGGCAAGTTCGCTGACGCGTGCGGTTTTACAGAAATTGCCTTAATAGTCACAGGTGGTCGCACAAACCCGTCGTCCTTAAGAAACACAAAAGTGCCTTCACCGCTTTATGGGCCGACGGGCGATGGGGGCGGTGTTCCAGCAGCACCTGCACAGAAAGCGGCCGATTGTCCAGTTTTTTAAAGCTTTGGCAAGTTCTTGTCGCTCTAGGGCATATCTTGGACAGTGGCACAGCAGGTGGTCGATGTTTTCTTCGGTGCCACAGACCTCGCATGCGGCACTGTCAGTCACCCCAATTAATGTGGAGTATGCCTTTGTGAAGGCCACTCCTAACCAAAGGCGACAGAGAAGCGTAGCTTCACGTCGAGGAAGTCCGGGTGGAGGTCGGAGCTGCAGGGATGGGTTTAGTCGATGTAGTCGTGTAAGTCGTAAGTTTTGCGAGTTCCACTCGGTCACTGTGAGGCTACGTGCCAGGTGTCGAAGCTGCCTTGCAGCGTCAGTCCTCGAAAGCGGAATCGGAATGCAGTGCTCTTCTTGATGAGCTGTGCGAGCAGCGATATCGGCGGACTCATTGCCACTGATTCCACAGTGGCCAGGTACCCACTGAAAAACGACTTCGTGGCCTTTTTGTTGGACATCGCGGTGAAGTTTCACGACTTCGTATGTCAATTGGTCATGACATCCGTGTCGGAGAACTGACTGCGTGCACTGTAATGCCGGTTTTGAATCACAGAACACAGCCCATTTTCTGGGAAATGGGGGGCATGGGCAGGACATGTAATGAGGAGAGAAGATAACCGATGGTCATTAGGGGTTACGGACTGGATTCCAAGGGAAGGGAAGCGTGGCAGGGGAAGGAAGAGAGTAAGGTGGGCGAATGAGATTAAGATGTTTGCAGGGACAACATGGCCACAATTCGTACATGACCGGGGTAGTTGGAGAAGTATGGGAGAGGCCTTTGCCCTGCAGTAGGCGTACCAGGCTGATGATGATGATGATCTCAGGGATAATTTCCAACTCGCCCGGTTCGCTATCTTCGACTAACGAGATTTCGAGACAAACAAAAAGAAAGTTCAATCGCCTCGCTTGCTGTGCGCAGTGCAGAAGAGTTCCTTCGACGCGCTGTGCGGCGACCGCCTGTGGGCCTTCGAGCGGGCCAAGGAGGGCCACCTGGAGGGCTTCGTGGACCGCGAGGAGCACAACGTCAAGGACAAGGAGGAGTGCGCCAAGATGTGCCTGCTCGAAGAGGCGTTTCCGTGCCGCTCTGCCGACTACGACGAGGTGGCCAAGACGTGCCGCATGAGCCGCGAGGACCGGCGCTCGCAGCCGCAGGCCTTCCGGCAGGTGCCCGGTAGCACCAGGGACTACCTCGAGAACCAGTGCTCCGCCACCGGTACGTATACGCGCATGCGCACGACGCGTGACTCCCTGTGGACAGGCTTGCAGTTTCTGAACAGCCCCTTCCGGACACGAGCTCGTATCCTCATCACCACTCCTCGCATCCCTCTTTATTCTCCCCCTCCCTTCCTAGCAGAGTAGCAGGCTGTAGAGCAGGCTGCAGCTTTAGTAATGTGCGTTGGTGGGTGAGTTTGCGAACATTTACAGGGTAGGAATGAGCACAACATTTGAAGCGGACGAGGAACAACACAATAAAGGTGCTCCTGTGCCCTACAGTGTGTTCCTACCATGTGTCGTTCCTCGTCCACGTGAAATCTTAGGCTCATGCCTACCCTGTAAATAAATCGGGAGGGCTATTACATCAGGCCGACCTATCTGCGTTTCCTCTAATGATCGCAAGACTATCCAATTATGAGCACGTCTAGGTTGCCTTACATTCCTTTAGCGTAGAATCAGATATGTGGCCTGGCTACGGTCTCAAAAATTTAGCAGAATTGTTACGGAGCCAAAGACCCGTTAATGTTCCGCAAGCGCTCCCATTTGCCGTCGTCGTTATCCCTCTGTTAGCATCTCTACAGGTGGACCGGCGGAAGGCATGCTGACGTCGTGCAAAATATTGTGGGCTCCGCCTGTGACCGTGTCTGTCATGGACCGGAGTGCGGTTTGGATTATCGTAGCTCCTCACTGTGTACGGAATGTGCGGGCCTTGTGTTGGCAGTTCCGAGTCGCGATGCTTGAATGGGTTTCAAAACTTCTGTTTGCATTGAAGCCTTACGACACCACGTACTCGACACGAGGGCCAACGCAAAAGACAGCGGAACGTTTGAAGCAGCGCTGCCTCCCCACCGCACGCGGGAAGCGGGCCCCCACTACCGCGAGGTCCCCAACACGGCCACAGAAGGCGACGCTGGCTTTGAGCTCAAGGATTTTCACCGGCCATTCATTCGGTTTAGAAACAAAAAACGGGGTAACTGTGCCACACGTACGCCCACAAATGAGACCAGTGGACTTTGAATAGGGCCAAGCCTGCAGAGGACGGTGTCACGTGGGCGTCCGGTTGCTTTCCATCATCCCCTTGCCCACCCACCCGCGCTCTTCTTTTCACTTCCGGCTTCTTTTTGAGGACGGTCGCACAGCGTCAGACCTCTAGTGCCACGGGAGGACAATTCTCGCGGAAGGTTATGCTCGATGCGGCGTCACACTGGCGGCAGAGATATGGGAAGCCCCGGGCCTCTGGCCACGGACGTTTCAGTGTATGTTACAAATGTGAGTGGGAAATGGATGTGCGTTCGTTACGCTTGCCTGGACATATGCGCAGGTATTATTTGCCTAATGCCGACTTAGTTCCTGCGCTAGCGATGCTGATGTCTGACCTCTCCTCGGGGCCAGCAGTGAGGTCGGCTTTGCAGTGCGACAAGGCTGCCTTATCGGTGGACAGCAGTCCTTTTTGTAACCCTTTCCGGCCAGATAAGAACGGATCAATCGGAAACCACAGAGGCAGTGGCTAACATTCTTCCATTCTCCGTTATTCTATGAAGCCTGTAGAGCCTGTTGAATTGACTTTGGCGGACGTGAGCTGATGGGGCTAATGTCTGATTCTCAGCAGAAGGGAGCTGCTTTCAACTGCTTCCTATCCCTGCCGAGTCGTCTGTAGCGAAACGAGTCTTACAGTAGGGAAAACCTAGTGCAAAGCGTGAGGGTCCACCCAGTCACAAGCACACACGTGTGCAATGTCGCTGATGAGCTGTTTCAACTTGCATTGATTACAGTCACGTGCCAATTTGCACACGTAAGTATTTCTATGCATTAGCCAAATGAGTTGCGCTAAAATACGTAGGATGTAGCAAGTTGATGAAAAGAAAATGTGGTGCTTGCACCGCATCGCGGTGCTACCTACAAAAGAGATGATGACGGGTTCCGTTGCAGTAGAGGTTAAAGTTCACCTTGGTCTGGTGATCCAAGCGCAATTAGTCAATATTAAGTCAAACAGATCTTACGTTACTGTCCACTGCGCAATATCTGGAATTCCAGCAGTGGTTAGACATTTGTCTATCTCGAAAGTATGATACACGTGTCCAACCGCTTTCTTGAACATTTTCATAGGTACATAAAGAGACAGAGAGAGAGAGAGAAAAAACACTAAAAGTTGAAGCTGGATATTATCGAGATGAGCATATACAAATTGCTACCCCGCAGCGAGGAAGAGAAGAATGGGTGTACAAAAGTTAAAAAGAGTTCGACAACCCTATGCGAAACACTCCGTAAACGGTTAATCGAACTTTCGATGTTGTTTTCCAGATGTTGTCTTCGATCAGTGTTCTAGGTGTTAGCACAGGGCAGCTTCTCGAAGGAAGCACACCGTGTTCCTTGCTAATATTTGGAGAGACCGGCGTCTACATTTTTTTCTGGAAATAACGGTTACTCGCAGACTATTCACCTGCTCGGTATGATAAACAGAGGTCGAAAGAAATGTGAAACGCTGGGGCCTGCATTCACTGGTCTAGCCTGCCATATTTCTTGTTCGAACCTACGTGATCCCTTCGTCTGCATCATCTCGTGAACCCCTGTCTTGTTTCAGACTATTTAACTGGCGCGTGGCCAGCAATACACCGAGTGTACGCTGTTCAAGCGCTGCTCCGAGCCAACACAGTGTGCTGATTGCTTAAAACCACGTGGATAAGGCCTGGTAATGGAGACATTTAGCGTGTCCGCTATTCCGGCAAACCGGGGCGGTTTGGGCGGATTACCGGATGGTCGGGGGCGTAAACGTGAGCGGCCAGATTGGTGGCGCCAGCTGGTGGTGCAAAGCTCAACCACCTAAACAAAGAGTCAATTACTATATTCTTCTTAGCTGGGGTGTAAGTTTTCGACAGCGGCGTAATTCTGAACACAATTACGCCACTGCCGAAAACTTGAGCCAACAACGAAGCAGAATAAAGTAGGTTACTGAGATTTTAGCTCTGTGTTTGTCTGATTAAGCTCTACAACACCAAGCGGCTGCACCGCTCCAGCCGCTCATGTTTATGCCCCCGACCATCCGGTAATCCGCCCAAACCGCCCTGGTTTGCCGGAATAGCGGACACGCTAAATGTCTCTAATGATCGCAGGCTGTTTTTGCATGACTTGAACTGCAACAACAGCCCCTCGTCCACATTAGTGTGAGTCAGTAAAGAGGCGGTGTGTCGCGGCGACTTACTGGGAATACGTGGGTGGCTGGACAGTAGGCCGTTCTTGCAAACAGTATCATCAGACTGGCTACGCCTGCTGCAGGGCAAAGGCCTCTCCCATACTTCTCCAACTACCCCGGTCATGTGCTAATTGTGGCCATGCTGTCCCTGCAAACTTCTTAATCTCATCCGCCCACTTAACTTTCTGCCGCCCCCTGCTACGCTTCCCTTCTCTTGGAATCCAGTTCGTAACCCTTAATGACTATCGGTTATCATCCCTCCTCATTACATGCCCTGCCCATGCCCATTTTTTCTTCTTGATTTCAACTAAGATGTCGTTAACTCGGGTTTGTTCCCTCGCTCAATCTCCTATTTTCTTATCCTCTAACGTTACACCCATCATTCTTCTTTCCATAGCTCGTTAAACAGTATAGGACTTACATACTTCCATTTTGGAGGAGCCGTCAACTTCGGCCGAGCACGGTATCCGGGCATGTGCATCGGTGGGAGCAGTGTATGCTTTAGAGCAAGCGTTGCCAGTCTGTAATGTCTTCGGCGGTGACGTCGCCGACGCTGGCTTCTCTATTAGTCAAAAGGGTTTTTCACAACTTTCGCACTAAAACCCTCCGCTTCAATGATGACTCTCCTTGCGCCGCTTTGCTGGCGTGCAGCTCCGACGTCGTGCCGCTACGAGACTCGGGTCGGCGTGGGCGTGGTGTCCATGGATCTTCTGCAGTTCGCCACGGCAGTGGACGACTGCCAGACGCAGTGCGACCGCGAGACCACCTTCAACTGCCGCGCCTATTCGTACATGGAGAACCGCTGCTACCTGAGCGGCGACGACACCATCAGCTTGGGCCCCAGCGGGCTGCCGCCCATGACCAACGCGGCCTACGGAGAAAAGAAGTGCATCACCGGTGCGCTTGTCATGGTGACCTTGCCTAATTTTGGGGGCACCTTGGCCTATTGTAGTGCCCTTGTCTTTTGTGCTGGATAACACCACGGGGCCGTAAATGATTAAATTTAAAACAAACGCGAAGATACGACGCGACGCTAGAATCTAAATGATGTGACCGCTAGTCTCGTCGCCTGCAGATGTTAGCTGTCTACGTCACGTGGCCGAAGGCGGTGTACGCTGCTTGTCGAGGGAAGAAGGCTAACGAGAGGTGTAGGCACAGAGACGCACGGCACATATTTGAACACATTTAAGGCTTTGTGGACTCCTCGCATCTCAGTGTCATATTCATTACGGCCGATTAATGGGCACATATCCAGTGGTACATACCCAGAGCCGAAGTTGTATGCTTGGGAACATACGCATATCGCACGCATCCAGTATATATACCCACGCACGTGGGAGAGGGAATGAATGTTTCGCTTTCGTAAAGAAAGTTACAAAGGGCAAGAAAAGACAGGCCTACATCCGGTTTGCATACCTTACGTGGAGGAATACGCTTAGGGATGAAAAGAAAATAATTGGAGGCCAAACACGGGGGGGGGGGGGGGGGGGGGCTTTGTTAATAAATGAGGTGGTCTTTCGTGCTCATTGGTTAGTGGAAGCACTGTTGAGCTCCATATGAAATCCTTGCCCCGAGCCACAAAAAAAAAAAAATGAAAAGCCTATTATAGCTCTCTCGCTCTCCTTTACTGCGAAACGATATAATAAAATACCACAAGTTTGCTTTACTGTTCAAAAGACGTACGCTCAATACAGCTGTCTTGTCTCGCCTTCAAACGAGCAGTAGTCAGTCGTTTTATGTTTCCCGGAAGTATAGAATTAGGTACTGTCGCTGCAAGAGCTGGCATCTTCGAGTTTCGACTTTTATACTAGTTGAGTGGAAAGAAAAGCAGCACCCAAAGTAAGCATAATAACACACAAATAATTTTGTGCCTATGGGACACCGAAAAAATGTGCGAGATGCGTAGACGCGCGCTTCTCGGTACAAAACGTTTGCGCGGCAGTCGCGGAGATATTTATTTCGTTGGCATGTGAATAGACATTCAGCACACATCACAATAACAAATTATGATGGTTGTTTTGCGCGTCAACGCAGAAACCAAAGCTTTACTATCGTAGACTTCAGGGTCTGTATTCGTTTTTCGTAAGAACAAATTCCAATCAATCCTGACACCGGACATATTATTAGCGAAGGCAGCCAGCCAACGACAAAGAACGCTTACAAGCGAACAGGTTTATGAATCCGGCCCCAGGGGACGAATTCACAAAGCTTCTTGTTCGCAAGTGCTCTTGGCCATTGGCTTGCTGCCTTCGCTAATAATAAGCCTAGCATCGGTGATTGGCTGGAATCCGCTCGTATACGAACAATTCTATCGTAAGAGAGTTTTTTTGTGAATGCAGGCCCAGAAGCTAACAGTTCGATAACACCGTTCCGCAAAGAGAGCCCACACCGACGGCGTATACGGCAGCGCTCTGTGAAGTGCCTACACAAAAGTGCTGAACGTTTTCAAACTGCGTTGACAGTGGCGTAACGTTACGTGTCCCTTTACAGAGCAATGCACGCTGGGCGTGTTCACGTACGAGAAGATGACCGGCTTCGTGATGCGTTCGGCCGCGCGCTCGGCCATCCCGCTGTCGAGCCCCGGCGCTCTGGGAAACACCCTTGAGTGCCGGCAGTTCTGCCAGATGGCCGGCCTCGACTGCCCGGCGTTCAGTGTCAACTACCAGAACATGCGCTGCGACAAGTTGGACCGGAACTCGCAGGGAAGGACGCAGGAGCTGAGTCCCAGGGCAGGAGAGAATTACTTCGAGAAGATATGCCTCAGAGGTTAGTGGCTCTACGCTTCCCACGGCGCGGAGTTTTTGCCAGAAGTATCGGGATATTGGGTGCGTCACCGGACGTTTCCAGGGCGCACTGGGTCGGCGCTAGCACTTTTTCGTCACTGGAGCTATGGAGTTAAAGTGAGCTTTTCAAGCACATCCGTAGTCGTTTGATGAGACAGAATGGCACGGAATACCCATAAGGCACTAAGAAGGCGACTCTGAGGGCCTGCAAAGAGATCCGAGTAGAATTTATAAGAAAGCCAGTCGTTGAATTGCGCTTAGTTTCACAACACACACACAGACACACACACGCGCGCGCGCGCACGAACGAAAAAAAAAAGCGAAGAACGAATGGAAAGAAAAGCATCCGAGTCGCTCCGTTCTTCGACATTCGTGCGCTAACGTCACACATAATGTCGGTTACTAAGTGTGCCCTATAGGTTTGTATAATGATTTGAAAAGATGGTTAAAACGAACGCACTCTTAACTGGTGGGCCATTCTCACGTTTGCCCTCACGTCTTTTTGGCTTCAGTAGACATGTGCGACGAAAATGAAAGCTGTAGGAGCCATGTTCTAGTGAAACGCAAATATCCTTGCGTAGCCTTCACACATGAATGGCGGTTCAAAGATTGATGCAAGGGCGCTTGGTAACGGTAGATTTAGTAACGTTATTGACTAAACAAGGTAGTCGCTGTTACTAATGGGCCTCAGCTATCAATTATAAACGCAGTCCCACTGGATACGATGTTTCTAGCGTATAAGAAGCCTTCATGAGACCCACTCCTGCACATTTCAGAGCGGATCCGATAAAAGAGTTATAGGCTAGGGACATCGTATCCAGTGGGGCTATCTGCGTCCCGAACCGGTATCTGAGACCAATTGGTAACTGGGATTACCCTGTTTACTCCACATTGTTACGAATACTACCGTTCGAAAGCGCGATTATACCAATGCAGTGAATGTCGTGACAACTAGTTGGTAACCACAATGACCCTTTTATTTTATTTTTTTAAGCGTGCACATCTCGACTTTCCAGATACGTTGACTGTTCACACACGTTGACAACCTATATCTTTACTGTGTACGGCCTGCTTCTCTCGGTGGCGACAGGCAACTTCGCCACGGCCTGCCAGGGCAAGGCGTGGGCCTTCGAGCGGGTGCTCGGCTTGGAGCTGGTGCCCACGCTGTACGACAAGTCGTTCGCGCATGTCCAGAGCCGACGCGACTGCGAGGAGTACTGCCTCAACGAGCAGGCGTTCGACTGCCGCTCGGCCGTGTACTTCGACGACACGGCCGAGTGCCGCCTCAGCCGCCACGACAGGCGCACGCAGCCGGACGGCACGATCAAGAGCTCGAACCCGAGGATCAACTACCTGGAGAACCAGTGCCTGGAAGGTACCCACGCCCACACTGACCTTGTCCGTTACGATATTGCTGGAGAGATCTGAAATTTGGAGGTTAATCGAAGCGCTTAGCTTTTGTTATCGAGGCCAACAATCTCGCGCATTCTTATGTTGGGAGGGAGCTAGACATTAGTTAATGGACACGGGAGAGGTGTTGCATGGCCGTACGGATACATGTTGCACCAGTTGGTATGGATCATGCATTAAGTCCGGTGCAGACACGTACACAGGGAACACACGCACGTATTGTATAGGTTACCTTACACCACCTATTTTAGGTCAAGTACTGTACCATTAAAAAAAAGGACTAGAACCTTTCCGTCCTGTGCGAAGCGCCTAGCACTGCATCTCCAAGGTTCGAGTATATCACGCCAACTGATTACATTCACTATGCATTGTGTGTGAAGGTTTCTGTGGGCGCGCGGGCGAGTGCAAGTGTATGAATAGGTATTAATTTTCGTCCTTTTCATTGCAAGTAGCACGTCATAACTGTGAAGAAGTGATCATTTCAAGCCACAGCAAAAGACTATTTTAATTAACTGCGTTACACTAACGTTTGCAAAGTAATTAACGTGCTTCACCATTATAACTTTGCTACTCTGGATGAAAGTTTAGCCTGTACTTAACAAAAAATACATTCTTCTAGGTCTGCATGAGTCTTTCGAAGACGTATCCTTGTGATTTTCACTTGTCTCTCGTTCTTTTATGCGGTGATGGCCTGCAAAGGCCTTTGCCGAAGCAAATACTTGCATTGCACTTATTACGCCGCTCTTTCTGATACCACCCAAACCTCCTGCTTCTTCCAGTGTCACCAACGTGCCCTTACGAGAAGACAGCGGACGCTTACCCAGTTTACACTGACGTGGTGCAGATGACCGGCATCATCTCCGAGCAGTCATGCGAGTCGTTTTGCACCACATACCCAAACTTCAACTGCCGTTCGTTCGCCTATTACCCGAGCAATGGGCAGTGCTTCATAAGCGGCGATGATCGCATAAGCGCAGGTAAGTGCGCGAAAAAAAAAAAAAAGTACATCACTGCGTATATCTTCGCAACTGACCGTTTTAAGCAGCAGGGCTTGCGACCTCCTCGCTGCTGGGCTCTGAAACATGTTATTGCCCATACTCCATCTCACAAGTCGTTTACAGCGCTGCTGAAAGCACGAAGCGTGCACAGCCAATATCATTGCGCAGCGGAACATAGTACCAGGCGTAACTGTCTGATTAATGGCACGATTATGGAGTTTCGTTTCGTCTGGGCACATGATAAGTTGCAGCGATACGGGACATGTTATAAGACCATTGGGCATGCCCGCCGTACACGGCGAGTTCAGCAGCCGCTGAGCAGACGAGGCGGCGCGGATGAACACATCTCTAGGAGCATTCGGCCTTCATTTTGGCTAACTAAGGAGTCCTGTAGCTCCTACAGTGCTGCAAACGACTTGCGAGATAGAGTATACATCGCTGCTTATAGCGCACGAATTCTGAGAAAGCTGTGGAGACGTTTGTACCCATCGGAGGAACCGTTGAGTCACGCCAGCGCTTGAAGTTATTGCAGCCACTTTTCGCGTAAAACACGGTTGCTTTCGGGCCGGCCCAACGCCACGGTTTTCTTACAGTCCAAGGGGCAAGACAAGGAGGAAAGGGGAAGGAACACCAGGCACACACACACACAGCGAAACAGTGACGCTGGAACTGTGTCCATATTCCCGTTGATGTTTTCGGCACGCATGACTCTTCGAATTGTGCAGGTTTTCTCATAAATAAGAGTCAAAGCTGTAATTTAGTGTCAGGCACTGCTTTCTCTGTGCCATTTTGTCCCTGAGCTGTGCTTTCTACTTCGGAAATGCCACGAGTGTTCCGCTGCGATAACATCTTTTCCAAAGTGCGTGATCGTACCGTCCAGTCATTCTCAATGTCATATTCGCATTTCTCAGTTGATCAACAGTCTACGAACAAGGGAGGCCTCAGCACAAACACAACGTTTCGGCACGGAGACTTGTCTGCGTCAGGGAGAGCCGCGATTTAGAAAAGCCTCCTTGCCGAAACGTTAGCTTTGTTCAGAAAGCCTGAGTCCTCCCTCCCCCTCCTACTCGTCCACTGTTGATCAACCGACAAATGTAAGTATGACTTTGAAGACGACGGGAACTGTCGAGGACCTGAACTACTCTGACGGTGGCAAGTCCTCTTGCGTACACTGTTTTCGTGCTGAGCCGATTTAGTTTCCACACTCTTGATCAAGTATCCACCTTCCCGCGAGCCCCCTTCGCCTTGCACTTATTCGTCAGCGAAACGCAGCCAGCCCCAACGCGCTATGTTTGACGGGTCGCACTCACGCCGAGCGAGTTTCCTCCCTGCTCTTGGGCCGCAGGTCCGGCCAGCACTAACTCCCGGCCCGGCATTCTGTTCTACGAGCGCTCGTGCAAGGACGGCGCCGGCGTCACCGACAGCGGCTCGGGCACCACGGCGGCCGGTGGCGGCGGCACCTCATCGACGGGCGGTGGGCCCACCAGCTCGTCGCCCACCTTCCCGACGTCGCAACCGCCGCACACGCCCACGCTGTTCCCGCCCACAGGTAACGCCGAGAGCGTGCCGCGAACCTCGTTACAGCTCCAAGGGAACCAGTGTAAGCCTACGTTTCCGAAATTTGCCCCAGCCTGCGAGTTAACGGCGGCATTGGCTGCGGGTGCTGGACTGCCTGGCCTGGGTACACGGACGGATGTTGGGTGCTCGGCGCTGCGAGCGGGTGGAATGGTGGTGTCGCGCGGTGTACAGTGGAGCGTAAGGAGCGCGTAGAAAGAGCACTGTGGAAGAAGGGGAGGGGGGGGCTATAGTGAGGTCATAGAGAAGCTATAGCCTCCCTGCCTTCCTTCTGCACTTTTTCCTTCCAATGTTCCTTTCGTTGGAAGACTGACTTCAACATTATGTTTCAACCGACTACTATCAGTCTTTGACACGTCCTCCAGCTTCTTTTCGTCAAACCGACACTATAGTTTACGTGAAGCGTAATGTTAGAGCAGTCGGTTCTGACATTGGAGGAAGTTCCCACTGGAACGGTTTTACTGAATAGATACAACGCAGTTGGGTGAATAAGGACATGTTGCTGCAAAACTAGTCCACTTCGAATAGCTTTGAAATGTGAACCGTCTAAATTCATGTGGAAAATACCAACAATACAACGCGAAGATTATGTCGATCGTAAGTTCATTTGGTCACGAAAGCAGTGGAAATCGTATCTCATCTAGTCACCATTCCCAAGTTTAATAACATTTGTGAGGTTGCATTTACTTTCCCAAAGAATGGTTTGTTGCAAATTCGGGGTGATAACAGTGCTCTTTCTCGTGCACCTCTTATGGCTGCGGTGGAATGAATGGAAACGTGCTTGTTATCATGCATCGTGAAATGTGTCGTGCCTGCTTTGTATGAACCGATACGCTACTGGAAATGCAGAATGGGCAAGTTGTGATGATTTGTGAACTGCATGACTGGTGCTTTGTAATGTTGGGGGTTGGTGCATCTTGCTCACATTGTGTAATTCATTGCTACTCTGAAACACTGAAGATTTCGTTGGAATCCTGAAAAAATTACAGAAGAAAATAATAAAACCTTAGTGAATTGGACGAAAAAGAAAGAGCATTCTGCGTACCACGACAATGTCAATTAAGGCGAACACGCAACGCTTGCATTATTGACTCGGCGTCATGTTTAGGGCACTGTTTTTTCATTAGTGAACAGATTTCACTATTCGCTATGGTACACTCGGCGCCAAAGTTTACGGACCATGATATCTCCGAAGACGTTCAATTCCCGAGCAGCCGGCAGCAGTAGCGCGTAAAACTATATACTACAACGTTGTTACCATATTCTAGTCGAGGCCCGAAATGTAAATACAAGACTGCGTTGTGAGGTTGCCGCGATATTCAGCTTTTTCTCAGATCTCGTGCCTTGGGCCTGACGGGCCGTTATATGGGTGTGGATGAAACGATATTAAAAGACACGGTAATTTATACAGCGCAAAACAAAAACGGTGTGCAATTACGATATACATATAATGCTTATGAAACAAATATGACTTCCAGCAAGTCGCACCACACTTAGTTCGTACACAAAGCCACAAACACACACACAAGCAGTCGTGATGTAGACTGCGACGAGCATCTAAACAGACGAGGACGTACAGAATACAAAAGAGTGTATAGCACGCAATGTACGAGCGCTAATATGATTAAAGGTATAATAGAAGCGAGTTGTAGTCACATCGTCTGATATTTTCTCACATCTCACTCGTTGTCCATGAGCCGCCGTGGTTGCTTACTAGTGGCTGTGGTGATGGGCTGCTACGCACGAGGTCGCGGGATCGGATCCCGGCCACGGCGGCTGCATTTCGATGGAGACCAAATACGAAAACACCCGTGTACTTAGATTTAGGCACGCTAAAGCTCGCGATTTTAGCACGTTAAAGAGCCCCAGGCGGTCCAAATTACCGGAGTTCCCCCACTAGGGCGTGCATCATAATCGGATCGTCGTTCTGGCACACGAAACTCCACAATTCTCTTTTTTCTCTCCATCGCTGTCCAGTCCGGCACTGCAGCGCCGGCGAGAAGCTGACGTTCGCCCGGGTGTCGGGCCACGAGTCGGCCTCGAGACCGGGGCCCATCCTGCTGACGGCCCCGGCGGACGGCATGACCAAGGAGTGCATACTGCGATGCGAGCAGAGAGACGACTGCCACTCGTTCAGCATCGACTACCGGCGCCACGAGTGCTACATCGCCGGCTACTACTCCGGGTCGCTGCCGGCTCACCTGAGGCCCAGCCCCGGAAAGACGTACTTCGAAGGAATCTGCGTGCCCGGTGAGAGAGAGAGAGAGGGAAAAAAAACGAGCGCCCTAACGAGTTACAGTAGAAGCATAGCGCGGTAAGGACGATCGACAAAGACTAGACGGGACCCTTCCAGCGTTATGCTTCTAGTGTCACTATGCATTATCATCCAGCCCAAGCCTGTACTCTTCTGAAGGCCCTAACGAGATTGGCACGATCGAACGATGACGAAACGTGTGCGGAGGGGTTCCAAACAGCGAACGCCGCTGGCCTCGTCCGCAACCTACGAACGTCTTTATATACAGAATTTAAATACTGGGGTCTCGGGGCCCAAATACTGGCGAGGATAAGTCAAGCCCAGTACCAGTCCACTACCAGTGCTAGTCCACGCGAGGACCAGGCCAGAGTCCCTGATATTGTAGAGGAGTAAATTCCAAAAGGGGACCGTGAACCCACGCCCAGAGGATGTCCTGGTCAGTAGGCGATAAGAGTTCTCGAGGAATGTGCCCGCTTTGGATGTTGTTGGTGACAGTGCACTTCCAAAGCATAGGTGGGGGTATTAAACTGTTATCGCTTAATCCGCCAAAAATTTCAACTATTTAAAACAATCTTGGGATGAGTTATTAACCATCCGAATCTCTGGATAACCTCGTAATGGCATTTTTTTGAAGAAATGTACTCGTCATTGGGTGGGTGAACTGGCACCGTAGGTCACTGCGCCAATCAGTCAAAAACAATTGAAACAATCATTTCAGGGATTAAAACATTTTGGGACCATTGGCTCTGGCATTCGCCATGCGGAAGGCCGCAAAAGCGGTGCCGAGTTTCCTAAAGGCACGCTAAAGAAAAATACCGAGTGAGTTTGTAATGACGATGTTTCCTGTTCTTCAGAACTTGAGTGAGAGAGAGAGAGAGAGAGAGAGAGAGAGAAGACAGGGAGGTTAGCCAGTGTAAGTAACGGCTGACTACCCTGTGGAAAATATGGAAAAAGGAAAAAAATAAGGAAAAAAAACTTCAGAAAAATTATTCGACACAGAGAATTAGGCAAATCGCAGCGGCACGCATCGGTGTGATTCACTGAAGTGGGCACATTAGTTTTGTGGTAACAGGTTGATAATTCGAAGAAAATGTGAAGCACAAAACTTTCCTTCTTTTTTTTTTAAGCTCGCCCCGAAGCACCTAGCACGACTTCGCCATAGATTCAAGTATTTTCTCGCAGTTAAGCCGTTATGGCGCTGTAAATGTTCTCAAGTGTTCAGTTCGGTCTCTGGCTCTTTCAGTAGACAATGCAGTCCATCATTAGTGATCGTAAAATTGACTGGGCTCCAGCTGACGCCGCAACAATCTGTTGAGACACGGCGAGCCGATGTGGAAACTTCCGAGGCGGCGTTGCCACCCGTTCGTTGCGCAATCCGGAATTTGCGTCTGTTCTGACTTATCAGGCCTTTCCCACGGCAAGAGCGCCTTTCTTGTGCGTGTTTTTTTTTCCTTCTTTTTTTTACGCGGTCGCGGCTACGATTTATGAAATTGACTGGCCTCAATAACCAACTATAGAGGTGAAGTGATAGACAACCGTACGTGTTCTCACTGAGAGCACCTTCTTGCCTCCCTCTTCTTTAATTTTCATCCCTTAAACCCCCTTGCCCTCGTGTGGGGTAGCAAACCGGATGTGCGTCTGGTTGACCTATCTAACTTTCCTTCCTTTTCTTCCTCGCGCGTGGTGTCTTAGAAGGATAATTTGCTAATACAGATCAACACATTTTCCTCCCTGTAATGATCCCTGTAACCCTGTAAGGGCCAAACACACTTCTTCCACACCAAGGAAAATTAAAACGTCTTTTCACCTTTATTTCTTACCATCGGAGAGTATAGTATTACAAAGAAAAGAAACAAAGTATTTGAGTAAAGATAACTATTTCAGTAAGTGTTGATTCACCAATTCCTTTTGTAAACAATCTACAAGTGAGACTCCGCTCCTGCGAATCAAAAACGCAACCACGGGGCATGATCGAGTTAACTTCCCACGCTCAAATAGAATTCTCAATTATCAAATTCAGTGGAGCACAGACGGTTCGTTGAGCATTACAACTTACACCAGCCAACGTGACCACTTGCGAGTGACCGGGCGAACGCTGCAAATACCGCGTAGCTGATGTAACCGTGCACAGTATATGGCTAATCCTGGCTAATGTCCTCGCCTCTCTCCCATAACTTCTCGCTCTCTCTCGCTTTCCCCGTGTCACAGATGCGCTTAAATTCAATCAGTTGCTTAATACGAATTAAGCGTTAGACGAATACGTACCTAATCTCGAGCACGGCCCACTTGAAAAAAGACAACAGGAATTCCTGTCGCAACTACAGAAATTACTGTCGTGACTACAGAAATTTCTGTTGCCCGACAGAAGTTCCTGACGTTTACGTAACTGCGACAGACATTTCTAACGTTATGACAGAAATTATGACGTCACAACAGAAACATTCTGTCGCGAATAAGACCAAGAGCTCTGAAGTCCCAACAGAAACGTTCTGTCGTGACAGCAAGAATTCTGAAGTCGCAACAACAGCTTTCTATGGTGACAGGGACTCTGACGTTACGACAGAAATTCTGACGTCGCAAAAGCAACATTCTGTCGCGACAGCGAAGAGTCCAGAAGTTGCAACAGAAACGTTCTGTCTCGACAACAAGAGTTCCGAAGTCGCGACAACAGCTTTCTATCGTGACAGCGATTCTGACGTTACGACAGAAATTCTGACCTCGCAATAGAAAGATACTGTCGCGACGGCGAAGAGTTCTGAAGTCGCAGCAGAAACGTTCTGTCTCGACAACAAGAGTTCGGAAGTCGCAACAGCAGCCTTCTATCGTGACAGCGACTCTGACGTTAGGACAGCAATTCCGACGTCGCAAAAGGAACATTCGGTCGCGACGGCCGATAGTTCTGAAGCCGAAACAGAGCACCGGTTGCTCTTAATCGATGGATCGCGGGCTCACGGCACACGCACGCGTCTCCCTCGCGCAGCCTCGGTGGCCTGCCAGCGGCTGTGGACCTTCGAGCGCATGGTGGACCAGGAGCTGCGCGGCGTCAGCCCCCGCGAGGTGACGCGGTTCATCACGCTGCACGACTGCGAGCGGCGGTGCTTCGAGGAGCGCCGCTTCGCGTGCAAGTCGGCCAGCTACGACGTGAACCTGCAGGAGTGCCGCCTGTACGCCGACGACCGCAACTCGCGCTTCGCCCGGCTCATCTACGGCCGGGGCGTCTACTACCTCGAGAACCAGTGCACCGTCAGTGAGTGCCGCTTATGCAGATCGCAGATTGCCTTGTTATCGCCTCTCCTTTTATTCTTTTTTTTTTTTAATTCTTTTATTCTACGATAGCAGTTCGTAGCTCGTTTGCCGGGTTTGTCTTGTCACTATACGTCGCGGCCAATAGTCACGACAGCGTTTCCGCTATGTCCCGTTCGGTTTTGAGGTTTTTACTGCTATAACTATGACGTGAAGACAGTCATAACCTCAAAAAAATAATGAAATTGCTAACAATAAATAAAAGAAAAAAAAGAAGTAGCAGACACTATTTATCAAACAAATAAGATTTGTTTCATCCGCATTGCTTGTTTCGAATATGCTCTTTCATCTCCTTTTCCATGATAGCCAGCCTATTTTCACACTGGCCAACTTTATGGTGTTTTCCTCTCCTTGCACTGCCGCTTGACAGGACTCGTGGAAAGTCCTGGACAACGTGCACGGATTTCCCCGAGATTCGAACAAGTACACAATTCGCATATAGCCAAAGTCGCGCTCTGCCGCTGCCTCGTGTCCGGGAATTTCGGGCATAGTCCCTTCAGCTATCTGTCGAGCTTCGCAGCAGTGCGGCAGCATAACTGAACTGGCAGCAGTAACAACATATATATATATATATATATATATATATATATATATATATATATATATATATATATATATATATATATATAATTCAGAAGGGTGCCAGAATTCCGGCAACTTTGAGTTAGTAAGGTCACGAGGGCACGCTTTTCTATAACAAGAGTATTTACGGCACTTATTTGTAAACATCTTTTCTCCGTTATAGCAGTGTTTAGGTCAGAATTAAAACACTGTTGTAACGCTGCAGGAAACTTCCGACGACGTAAACATGCACGTTATTAAAAGGATGTAGCTTCTCTACGTTTCTATGCTGAATTTTGCTGAAATTCGGGCGGCATATTTAAGTGTCCTTTGTTTTATGTTTTTTTTTAATGCCGACAACTCAATTACGTTAGTGAATTGCGGTGAACTTCGACAGACAGGAGAAGGGGTAATGTGAAAAATTCCTGAATATGTTTGTGCATTTCGTTTACACAACCCATGAATCTTGGAGACAGCACAAGCCGAGGAACGCCAACACCGGTGCAGAGAAGCGCGCGCCGCATGGCTGTGCACGTCAACCAACGTTGCAGTCACTGCGTTCTCTATTAAAGCTGCGTTAACGGCCTTGATTAGGTTACGGTACACTACACGAGCACGACCGAAAACCGTCGGGATTTCTCAACGCCAAATAGAAGCATTCCCCACACGCTTGCGCGACCCGGTTGGCGCGTCGTAGTTAGGATGTCGAGCGTGAACATGAAAGACTGCTGATTGGACCACGGGTATACCTGCTTAGATACGGTCTTGTACTTATGCGGTGGCTATATGCGTGTTGGTTATGATAATGTCTGTTTGCATGGTAAGTATTTAGCGTGCCGCAGCGCTTATTATTTCATGGGAAGGTATTGCACAGAGACAAAACTGAAATGATCAGACGATAGTCAGTACGAAGAAACCTAAGTACTTGAAAAACTAAGGAAAACGCCATTTCTTTAAGTTACCGCAATGTACGGAACCTATACCTAAAGTGTGATCACCGAAAATGTTTTTCCCCGTTTACAAGCAGCTCGTAATTCCCGACCAGATAACTTACAGCGCAGCGCGTGTGGACTAACGACTAGGCGCATGCTTAGCTGTTTCTTGTACGAAGGATGGCAGCACACTCTAAGAAAAGTTCACACCCTTTGAGTCGTATCTTGTCGCACAACAATAAACGCCATCTCTCTTGTCCGCATTTCCTTTCTTCAACGCTGCGAGCCCGGTACTTCCCCAGCAACGAACGGTAATCAGCATGACATAGCATATCCGACAGGAAAGTAGCAGGCGCGGCGTTTTCAAGAAATGAAACACAAGGAAGGCAGATGACGATTATTGTTGTGTGGCAAGATATACACCCCAAAGGGGGTATGGTATGGTACGGTATGAAGAACTTTATTGGGTCCTGAAGGTCAACCCTAGGTTGACGCGGGCCGCTCCCACGTTGGGACTGTCAGGCCGAGCCCTTCAGCCACATCGCGGGCCTTCTGGACTGCCCATAACTGGTCAGAGAGTGATTCACCGTGTAGCATTTGCCGCCACCATTGTTGTTCCTTGTCACAGTCTGTGAAGACCGCGGGGTGCAAACTTTATTTATTTATTTTTTTTTAGAGTGTACGTGCCATTCTTCAACCCGCACCACCTCGTTCATCGCCCCCCCCCCCCTCTCTCTCTCTGCACCGCAGACACGGGTCCCTGCCCCTACGCTCCGATCCAGCGTGACGTGTACATGACGCACATCACCCGCGTCGTGCACGGCGTCGGCTCGACCTTCCACTGCGAGATGGAGTGCAACCGCGAGCCGGACTTCAACTGCCGCTCGTACACGTACGTGGAGCACGGCACCCTGGGCCCGCCGCAGTGCCTGCTGTCGGCGGACAGCCGGCCCGGGGTGTCGCCCATCGTGCTCGAGTACCGCAGCCGGGCCCTGTACGCCGAGAAGGACTGCCACCTGGACGACGACAGCCGGAGCAACGGGGTCGTCGGGGGCACGTCGCACCCGCCGCCGTACCCGCACACGCCGCCGCACAGGTACGATTCCGTTACCTCCGAAAATATTTTAAGGCCAGAGAAAATAGATAGGTAGATAGATAGATAGATAGATAGATAGATAGATAGATAGATTAGATAGATAGATAGATAGATAGATAGATAGATAGATAGATAGATAGATAGATAGATAGATAGATAGATAGATAGATAGATAGATAGATAGATAGATAGATAGATAGATAGATAGATAGATAGAAACACGCTAATTCGCGTTTTGGTTATCGGCGAAACCAATATAGGTGACGTTGTAGGTGGACCATGGTGCTAATATACGTTCGACACGGATATCACTTACCCTCGGAAGTTTCTAACGCTGGAGCTCCCTGTGCATTATCAATTATGAATACTGTCGCTTGGTGTGAAATGTGATATCATTGATTAGCACTGTTTATTGAGTGTTTCTAACATCAGCGTGTTATGTGATATTGTTCGCTGGCATTATTTCTTTTGTATTTGAAAACGTAACTATATACTGTGCATACCGCCTGTTAATATAGAAGGACTGAAATAAAAGCAAAAATAGAACGTACTTGTGCGCAAACATTTCCTTCAATCACTGTCATTGAAAAAGTATATATATATATATATATATATATATATATATATATATATATATATATATATATATATCACAGATTCGCCATCAGGGCGAAGAAACGAATGCAATAGCAGGGTGCAATCGAAATGTAAGACTCGTACTTGTAGTGGCAGTATACGAATTGACGTAAACGTAAGCTGACCAAGTAAAAACAAGCTGTTGTGCTAGGGGTCCTCTGTTTGAATCCTGCGATCCAACAACTTCACATATATTTGATAATTAAAGTCAGCGTATTTCTCAGCTACTTCACCTCCACTTTTCCGTGCTGGGTATGTTTCAAACCTCTTTGGATCAAGAGGAACTCACGGCAGACGAACTACGTTTGTAACAACGGTAGAGTTTGTCCTGTGGCCCTCCTGGCTCCTGTCCTCGTTTCTTTTTTCTTTTTTACTCCGCCTCCTTACCTCTGATAACACGATTATTTAATCACTACTGTATTTGGGGAATTCGTATTTTTTTAAATGTCAAGCGAAAGGGAAAGGCTGCTTTCTCCCATTTGTGAACCGCTTGTCTACGCACAGGCCGTACCCGCCGCCACCGCCTCCTCCTCATCCCCAACCACATCCGGGATCTTCGCCGCCCTCGCAGCAGCCCTCGCCAGGTGGCTCCCCACCGACGCCGTACCCACCGAGGCCCCCCACGGACTACAGCCCGTACCCGCCGCCCCGTTTCTGCACGTACGAGCAGTACACGTACGAGAAGACCATCGGCCACGACATGAGGTGCGAGTCCGAAGGTCGCGGGGAAGAGGGTGCACTGCGTTGTTGATTCACTGGTTCGTGTCTTGTATGAAAGGAAACGAACGAAGGTGCGTGTACAGCACGACGCCACCACAGAGCGGCCGGAGTACAGGACTTCTCCGAAGCAGAAATACATATGTTATCCTGGCTATGGTTACGGCGATATCCTTTTTTTCCCCTTTTCCTACCGGTTGTTCGCAGTTTGCAAGCACGACCATTGCTTCCTGCTAGTTTCCCCCGTCTGCTTCATCGCTTAACCATTCATTTCTGAGGTTCTAGGCATGCCCCTTAATTGCTAGCCGGGCTTCCTAGCTACAAGCCATATAAAACCTTCACGCCTTTACAGCCGACGTAACTCTAAACTCTCCGCGTGCTAAAAGCTCCCGTTCTTCGCTCTTGAGCCTTTGAGTTTAGTGTCCCGTGAGCACGTTTATTATTTGATTGTTGACCGTCGTGGCTGTTGCATCATAGCTGCGCGGCTTGGGCCTCGCTGACTGGAAGAGCGTGCGCATTGTGCCTGGATTCCCTATTTCCTTTGTTAGTTACCACAATACTAAGTCGACAGAAAATCAAGCCAGCAAAAGCGTGGCATGAGATTGCCTGTTTCTTCTTTAACCAACAACAAACTGTAACTAACAAACTAGCATTTTTTAATAAGTTTCACTGTTCTCCTAATTCGACTCGCATTTTGTTTCGTCGCGTGTCAACCCGCACAGGTATGCGCCGAGAGAACGCATCCCCACGCGCTCGGCGGTGGGCGTGGTGCGGGACGCGTTCACCGAGTGCCAGCGGCTGGGAGACCGGTGCCGGGCCTTCACCATCGAGTACGGAAACTTCCAGTCAGCGTCGTGGCTCTCGACGGCCGCGGAGGACAACCGGCAGCTGCTGGTCGCCAACCCCGTCATGGCCTACTTCGAGAAGGTGTGCCTCCAGGGTAGGTGAAGAAGCAGATGCGTGTGTTCGATCGAGAAGCAGCGCTCGGAGGCGTTTTTGAGGTACTATATACGCTTGTCACGAAAATTGCCCCGAATCAAGGTAAAACCACTGGTACACCGTCAAATGTGGCACCTTGTGGGGCGCTTGTAAGCAAAATGCATCTTGGTGAGGGCTCAAATACACCTTTGTTGGCTGCATGTACCACGCGTTAGGATTTGGAAAAAGTTAAAGAAGCGCAGATACGCAGTGGCTATTGTCGTGCCTTGAAAGAAAACGAGTGACTATATTAGACAAACAAGACTGGAAGAGACACTGATATTTTAATCGACCGTTGTTGTGCTTCCATCAATGCCAGCTGCGTGTACAAATTCGGCCAGATAGAGCGGGTATGTAACTACATTCATGCTACGTAGCTGCCAACATTACATTCATCTCCTTGAGGAGCAAACGAACGCAAGGAGAGCAAAGCCCGGAAACTGCCTTGGTGGTCTGCAGTCTCGCAGAGGGTACCGATTTGTGTGGGACCTGCACAGGCGAACTGGGGCTTGCCGTAGGCATGGCTGTAGCCGCGGAGGTGCGA